>NW_026895162.1:0-144621 GCF_033153095.1 Gastrolobium bilobum | reverse complement strand
ACACGTACAATATTAATAATGAGGATTTAAGAAAAAGTAAAGGTATGGCATGGTATGGAGGGGAAGTTACCTTATCCTCAGCATTCAGCAGCAAGTAAAGGAAGATTATTGAGAAGAATCTCAACTCAAGAGGCTCAGTGTCGGGGGCCATCAAGAGGACTAGCTTAGAAATGCCTTTGTTCAGTGTCTTTTTTGAGCTGAGCTACAAATACAAAAAGAAATACATGTTTTATGGTCGCTGAAACAAAAAAAAAGAAAAAGAAAAAATTCCTTTCCTGTGAGTTGAGCTGCTGCTTGTAGTTGGTAGATTATCTTGTTGAACAAGATCTTCAACAGTATTGTTATTGTGAGTTGAGCTGAGCATCGGCCAAAGGTAACCACCATTTTTGTGATTTGATTGAAAGAAAGAAAGAAAACTTGAAGAAGAACATTCATTCAAGTCAGATTCAATGAATCGTTTGTTTAGAAGGAAGAGAAGATAACGAAAAGAAAAGGTAACCAACCATTTTTGTGATTTGATTGAAGGGTGAGAAGAGAAGAGAAGAGGGGGCTTAGGGGTTTTCTTTGGTGGAGAAGAGAGAGAGGGAGAAGAAAGAGAGGAATGAGTGAGTGTAATTAAATTAAATCCCGCCCAATTAAATTACATTTTTTACGTTTAAGCTAGATGCCAGTGAAAATTAAAATTAAACAATGAAAACATATATGTACGAGTAAACAAGAGAATACATCGATATCAGTAGAAAGGACTCTCTTTGGGGAAAAAAATACAAGGATTATAGACTACAGAATAGGTGAATGAATGATACAGTGCTACACAGCACAACTAGATAGTTTTAATATAATAACACTATCAATTTTTGGAAACAAAAAAACTTCAAAATTCCCTAAGAAGCCAAGATTTTGAGAAAGTGAAAGAGAGAGACACGTAGAGAGAGAGAGAGAAAGGTAGGAGCTCAGGAGAGAAGCAAGGAAGCAAAAAAAAGAAGAAGTGCGCAATTAATAACCAATAAAGCTCTCTTGTCAAATCACAACATTAGGTGCTCTGAGGATCTGACTCTGATCTTCGATCAACAGAACAGTAGTCTAGCATCTCACTTATTCCCTAAATAAAGTAACACAAACAGCGTAATAAAACTTCAATCTTATTAAGAAATTTTTCAAATCCATATTTTTATTTATTTTCTTCTCTTTAAATTAATCACACACTAAACTTAAACAACTATTAAGCTCCTCTTATATACTTTTTAAAAGCAGAGGCAAAGTAATAATACTGAGTGAACTGAAACTGAGCTTCTAAGATTCATTCAGTTTTAAAAAACTTATCACTACAAACAAAAGTAACAATACAGATACAATGAATAAACCATAGACTATAGAGCACAAACAAATACATGACGTACAATATTAATAATGAGGATTTAAGAAAAAATAAAGGTATGGTATGGTATGGTATCGGAAGTTACCTTATCCTCAGCAGCAAGTAAAGGAAGATTTTTTAGAAGAATCTCAACTCAAGAGGCTCAGAGTCGGGTGCCATCAAGAGGAGAAATGCCTCTGTTCAGTGTCTTTTTTAAGCTGAGCTACAAATACAAATAAAAATACATGTTTTGTGGTCGCTGAAACACAAAGAAAAAAGAAAAAAACGCAATAACACACTTAAAATAAATGGTAGAACCAACGAAATGAAATGAAATGAAATAAAAGCAGAGGCGAAAGAAAGTTCCTTTCCTGTGAGTTGAGGACCTGCTTGTAGTTGGTAGCTTATCTTGTTGAACAAGATCTTCAACAGTAATGTTATTGTGAGTTGAGCTGAGCTTGATTGAAGAGAAGAGAAGAGAAGAGAAGGGGGCTAGGCTTAGGGTTTTTCTTTGGTGGAGAAGAGAGAGAGAGAGAGAGAGAGAGAGAGAGAGCAGAGAGAGAGGAATGAGTGAGTGTTATTAAATTAAATCCCGCCCAATTTTAGATGAAAAATCTTTGAAAATTGTAATAAAACTTTAAATTATAATATTTGCGCTGAGATCAAATTATTATAGATTACCTGCTAAAAAGCGCGCGCGTGGTCAAGTGTCCAAAGCACATTACATTGATTTGCATTGGAGAGGGCCACACTTGACTTGACAATCAGAGACTACACTACACTGAGTAAAAGCAATGCAATGAATGGACTTGGGTCGGGTGTTATTTTCAGCAGCATCATCTTTGTTTTGTTTTGTTTTGGGCCCAATCCAATCCAAATATCCAATCCATCTTTGTTTTGTCACTTACATACATCGAGCACGTAGGGATTTCTTAATTCTAAATAAATAAATGTTAATTAAAATGCTAATTAATATATCTGATTCTATATCCTATACTATACTACCGTAGAAAGAGAGGAGGAGGGAATAAATTATTATTATTAACTACTCAATGAAAGAATTAAATTATAGAACAGTTTCGGATCTTAAAAAAATTATTTAGAAAGTATCTCATAGACTTTCTTTTACATAGAGGGCCTATAAACTTATAGGCCGACCTATTTTATATTATTTATTTTAAATTAAATAAATTATTATTTTAATGGTTTTGAATAATAAAATTATATTATTTTAATTATTTTCTTTAATTATTGAACGTCTTGTAGGCTTAAACAGGCTAACAAGTCTATGTCAAGACTTTTGTTTTTTAAATATACGTCATGCTAAATTTATAATTTGGGCGTGCACAAGCTAACGAATCTGGCCATGCCTAAAGTATTTTACATGTGTCTGACCTATTTAAGCTAAAGTCTATCTCTATCCAGCCTATTTACACCGCCCCTACTTTTAACAATGGTTTTTCATTGTTGATTAAATGTGAGGACTATAAACATGCTTTTAACGTTGGTTGGCCCGCCCCGCCCCGCCACCAACCCGCCAAAAACGGGACAGGGCGGGTTAACCCGCCATTAAATATGGGTGGGAAAAATGAACTCACCCCGTTTTATGGTGGGTTGGCGGGTCAACCCACCAACCCGTCAATTAAAAAAATAAATAATTAAAATTTAAAAATAAATTATATTTTATTAATTTTTCTAATATTATTTTATTTTATTTCACACTTCTTTTAATTTTTCTCAATCTCAATCTTAAATGTATACTAATATTTGTCAAAACATTCTTTAGGAACTCATTCGTCTCCATATAAAGATAACATTTGTCATAAAATTGTTATTCTTTATTTTTTCTAAGAAGTACTAATGTAAAAAAAAATTGGAGATCACAAAAATTTAATGACAAATGAAATACTACTTAATTGTAAAATATATATATAAATAACCCGACGGGTCAACCCGTTTTGACCCACTTCTAGACGGGGCGGGTATAAGTGGGTTGGTGGGTTGAAAATCTCAACCCAACTCGTCCCGTTTTGGCGGGTTGACCCGTCGGGCAGTGGCGGAGCCACGTTGTGGCCTACAGTTGCCTTGGTACTGGCTTATTTAGCCACGTTCATTTAGCTACATTTGAAAAGTAGCAAATTCTGTTCAAATTTTTTGAAAATTAGCCACGTTTTGGTCGTAGCCAAAGAACCGTAGCTATTTGGGCACTAGCTGAATTTTTTGGCACTTGCTAACATGTCATGCTGGCTCCGCCACTGCCGTCGTGCTCAACCCATATTGTCACCCCTAAATTTACATATAAAGTAGAGTCATCAAAACAGGCTATCTCTTCCTGTTAGGCCCTAGCTCGCACGAGTTAAGGCAAAAAATCCTACAAATAAAAAAGCCTGCATGAGCCAAAAACTTATATAATCCCACGAGATAGGGCCTGTCCACGAGCCAAAATTTCATATAAGTCAATCATTTGTCATTAATTAAAATTGTGACAGTAGCAAACAGGCATCACCAAAACCTTATCTGAAATTTCCATCCCTGATCCATCTACCGCTCCCAACTTCTACACTATATAATCAACTATAATGGAAAGAACAAAAAATCTTTACGTAATCCTCCAAGACAAGCAATCAATGAGATAAAATAAACCATGTTGTCATATAATTGAATGGAAATTGATTTCTCCGGAGAAACTATTCCCCTATTACAGACTCATAAAAATGTCTCATCCATCTTTTTTCTTTAATATAATGAGTCCCGTATATTTAATGGGTATGCAGAAGAGGAATAATTTATTCTGCAACATGAGAAACTAGGAAACTATTGCCACTTTGTTATCCCTCACTTTAACATAAATTCGTTACATTAATTATGCATTTGCTACTTTAGAGTAATAACCAACAAAATAGCTTTAGGCTTCTTTTCAATGGTATGAGATTCACCATTATTGCCTTTATTTTATTTAGCTGTTGATTTCATTAGCAATTTTCGTCTAGCTTCTTTCCTTTGTCATTATTTTCTATCATCCCACCATAGCGGAATGTGGTTGACCCAATTCGCAATTCAACATATAGCTATGAGTTATGAAAGTGCTTGATGAAGTTGAGGTGAAAGTAAAGGATGGGGACAGTGAATTCAGAAAATATCTCTGTCCTTTGCAGAATCTGCATCATCGAAATTCAAAACTTAGATAGAAATATAAACCATCCAAATGGAAAAATAAAAGGACGTTTGAAAAATAAACACCAAAAATGAGAAAGATCATGTGGCAGATAGTAGGGTTGTTAACGGGCCGAGCCGAGCCGAGCATTGATCTTAACGGGCCAAGCCTGTATTTAAACGTGTCAGACTGGCCTTAGCCTGTTACCTGTTACGAATATAATATTAGCCTGTGGCCTGGTTCGTTTACAAAAAATAAAAGTCTGTCTCAAGCCTGTGGCCTGTTTATTTATTAAAAATAAAAACCTTACATTCCAATTTGTAGCCGTATTCAGCCCATTAATCATGCACTGATATGTATTTTTTTGTAAGAAAATAATAGTTGTTTCTTTTATAATAAAAAAACATTAATATTAAAAAATCAAAATAACAACATCACCTTTACTTTATTTTACGTTGCTTTTCCTTAATTTTCTTCCACATTCTAGATTTTTTACATTAAATTTTCTTCCACATTTCTTAATATTCTAGATTTTTTACACTAGATTTGAACCCCACCAATAAATTTTCTTCCACATTTTACATTAATTTTTCTTCCACGGTCGCCGCCATAAGCATCATTATAAGCCGTGGAATCCGCATGGCTTATAAAAATAGATGATGAACATGACTTAGATCGGGGAGAAGAGATAGAGCAGAGACAGAAAACTGAGAAAAGGATGTTGAAATGATTAATATAAAAATATAAAAAATAAATAAATTTAATGTATACGGGTCAGCCTCCAAGGCTTCAAGGCCGGGCTTGGCTATGAATGCCTGAGGCCTTTTAAATAAAAAAGCTTTTGCATGAGTATAAGTCTGGGCTTAATAATAAAAAAAGACGAGCCGAGCCGAAACGGGCCGGGCCTAAGGCCCCTGATAGGCCCTTGGCCTTATTATCACCCCTAGCGGATAGCGTAAGTCCCACTACACCTAATAATTTCAATCATTTTTACCTTTCAAGAATCAAGTACTGGATTCGAGATAATTTACACTTTCAATCTCAACCACTTTACCTTGAAGATCATCTCTGAAAATACACATGATAAAGCCCAAAAATGGTCAAATAGCGTACATAGTATACACAGCTAACCTCGTACACATGCATAATTGAAGTGACCTTTCTTCTTTTGGTCAGCCAACCCCTGAAATGGCACAATATTACTTGTTTGCCTAGGACTAATCATCTCACCAGATGAAGAGGATATTTTAAAGGACTGACTTGCTGGGTTGCCTTAGACCTGATTCTTTTCAGTCGAAGTCTTTATTTCTGCAGCAATTAAAAAAACAAATAAAGTTCTTTAAATGAAAAACTATGGTTTTATGAAATTAAAGCAGAAAGGAAAAGAAAAAAATACCTGCAGATGGCTGGCCACATGCGCCCTAGTAAGATGCTTCTCAGTCTTCATCAATTGAAGAATTTTTCTAGGTACAACCTCTGCAATCAAAAGAACATACAAATGTGTCAGACTTCATTAACAATAATGCCATGACATCTACTCCAGTGCACTACAGATTAGGAAGAGTATTTGAGAAAGCATTCAAAATGATGTTGAACAAAAAAATACAGCAATTGGAAAAATACAGCAACCATATACTTTTGCAATACAAAAAAAAAAACCCAGAGTTTTCACAGGAATGGAAAAAGGCATCATTGTTCCATTTTTGGCAGCGAATGGAAGACACAGTTGGGACCAATTGGGCAGCTTCCAGCTCTCATGAGACCAAATTAATCATGATCGAATTAAGGAAAATTTGAATTTTGATTTGTTCAGTTTTCGAGAGATGCCAAATAAGTATATTAGCTTACTCCAAGGAAAGGATTACTGAAATAGAGGAATACATGGGCAGTGGATTTGTTTGTTATTTGGAAATGCACACTGGTATTAACAACGGAGAAGCCATTTTTTATTTTGGTGCAGATTCCAATATTATGACAGAAATTATATATCCAAGTGGGGCTGAGACAGATGTTCGAAGAATTATGGTTGGATTCTGGGCAGTGGATGTGAAGACACTTGTGGAAATAAAGTTTGCAAAGAGAGGTGATGGAACTAGTTTTCACATTGTAATATTATTAGGATTTGATTGCTATTTCTACACAAAAATATAATAAAAGTATTGCTAAAATAAAGCAAAAACATCAATTGATTGACCAATTGTAGCAATTAATAACAATTAAGATAACAACTACTTTGCATTGTAGAGAAAGAGTGAATAACTTACTGTCAACACCCAAGTCATTAACAGTGGCCACAAAACACCGACCGATGTAGCTCTTCGGTCCAAACAACCCGAGACTGCTTTTGGGTTGATCGGTCCTCTTGGTTAAGACCTTTCTCAAGTTCTTCATGAACTTCATCCTCATCTTCTTCCATCTTCTCAGCTTTTTCATCATCTTTATCCTCATCTTCTTCCATCTTCTCAGCTTCATCCTCATCTTCATCTTCTTCCATCTTCTCAGCTTCAACCTCATTTTCATCCTCATCTTCTTTCATCTTCTCAGCTTTTTCATCATCTTCATCTTCTTCCATCTCCTCAGCTTCATCCTCATCATCTTCCATCTTTTCAGCTTTTTCATCATCTTCAACATGATGAAAAACCAACATGTTATCATTCCAATCGAAACCAACATCTAAATATTGCGGAAAAAAAACGAAAGAAAGAAAGAAAGAACCATTAATATTTAAAAAATAAATAAAATGGAAAACCCACATATCTAAATATATCCAATGTTAGTTTTGTTAAATAAAACACCAACTGAAAAAACTAACAAACTCAACTAGACAAAATCAAAAAACCAAAAAACCAGTTAATAGTCCAGTAATAAGATGTCTTGGCAGACAGAAACAAAAGCACACAATCGAACATCCACTGTATTATCAAGAAAAAAAAGAAACAAAATCGAAAGAAAAGAAAAGCAAGAATATAATGGAAAAGCCACACCCTCAATATTGTCAGAATAATAAAGAAAAAGAAAGAAAGAAACATATATTTCATATGGTATTGACAAAAGACAAGCCACACCCTCAATCTCTATTTTTAAGAAAAAAAAAGGAAAGGAAAGAACACAGTCGAATATCAGCAAGAAACCCACATACTCAATCTTTTCAAGCAAGAAATATCAGCATATAATCAAACATTTTCAAGAAAAAAAGAAAAGAAAAGAAATGAAAAGAAAGGGAAGAAGTACCATACCTAGGTAATGACACCTTTGTAGGAGTGTTGCCAAACAATACAGGCTGGTTGGGTCATCATCTCCCATTGCATCCCATCTCCCATATTCATCCTCATCTTCTTCCATCATCTCAGCTTCATCCTCATCTTCATCCTCTTCCATTTTCTCATCTTCATCCTCATCTACTTGCATCCCATCTCCCATTGCATCCCATCTCCTATATTCATCCTCATCTTCTTCCATCATCTCAGCTTCATCCTCATCTTCATCCTCTTCCATCTTCTCAGCTTCATCCTCTTCTACTTGCATCCCATCTCCCATTGCATCCCATCTCCCATATTCATCCTCATCTTCTTCCATCATCTCAGCTTCATCCTCATCTTCATCCTCTTCCATCTTCTCAGCTTCATCCTCTTCTACTTGCATCCCATCTCCCATTGCATCCCATATCCCATATTCATCCTCATCTTCTTCCATCATCTCAGCTTCATCCTCATCTTCATCCTCTTCCATCTTCTCAGCTTTTTCATCATCTTCAACATGATGAAAAACCAACATGTTATCATTCCAATCGAAACCATAGATATTTAAAAAATAAATAAAAAAGAAAACCCACATATCTAAATATATCCAATGTTAGTTTTGTTAAATAAAAGACCAACTAAAAAAATTAACAAACTCAACTAGACAAAATCAAATTTACAAAATTAAAAAACAAAAAAACCAGTTAATAGTCCAGTAATATGATGTCTGGGCAGACAGAAACAAAAGCATACAATCGAACATCCACAGTTATCAAGAAAAAAAATAGAAACGAAATCAAAAGAAAAGAAAAGCAAGAACATAATGGAAAAGCCACACCCTCAATATTGCCAGAATAATAAAGAAAAAGAAAGAAAGAAACATATATTTCATATGGTATTGACAAGCAACTGTTGACAAGCCACACCCTCAATCTTCTATTTTCAAGAAAAAAAAGAAACATACTGTATTTTCAAGAAAAGAAAAAAGAAAAGAAAAACGAAATCAAAAGAAAAGAAAAGCAAGAACATAATGGAAAAGCCACACCCTCAATATTGCCAGAATAATAAAGAAAAAGAAAGAAAGAAACATATATTTCATATGGTATTGACAAGCAACTGTTGACAAGCCACACCCTCAATCTTCTATTTTCAAGAAAAAAAAAGAAACATATTGTATTTTCAAGAAAAGAAAAAAGAAAAGAAAAAAGAACACAGTCGAATATCAGCAAGAAATATCAGCAAGAATATGATGTCTGGGCAGACAGAAACAAAAGCATACAATCGAACATCCACAGTTATCAAGATGAAAAAAAAAACGAAATCAAAAGAAAAGAAAAGCAAGAACATAATGGAAAAGCCACACCCTCAATATTGCCAGAATAATAAAGAAAAAGAAAGAAAGAAACATATATATTTCGTATGGTATTGACAAGCACTGTTGACAAGCCACACCCTCAATCTTCTATTTTCAAGAAGAAGAAAAAAAGAAACATACTGTATTTTCAAGAAAAGAAAAAAGAAAAGAAAAACGAAATCAAAAGAAAAGAAAAGCAAGAACATAATGGAAAAGCCACACCCTCAATATTGCCAGAATAATAAAGAAAAAGAAAGAAAGAAACATATATTTCACATGGTATTGACAAGCAACTGTTGACAAGCCACACCCTCAATCTTCTATTTTCAAGAAAAAAAAAGAAACATATTGTATTTTCAAGAAAAGAAAAAAGAAAAGAAAAAAGAACACAGTCGAATATCAGCAAGAAATATCAGCAAGAATATGATGTCTGGGCAGACAGAAACAAAAGCGTACAATCGAACATCCACAGTTATCAAGAAGAAGAAAAAACGAAATCAAAAGAAAAGAAAAGCAAGAACATAATGGAAAAGCCACACCCTCAATATTGCCAGAATAATAAAGAAAAAGAAAGAAAGAAACATATATATTTCGTATGGTATTGACAAGCAACTGTTGACAAGCCACACCCTCAATCTTCTATTTTCAAGAAAAAAAATAAACATACTGTATTTTCAAGAAAAGAAAAAAGAACACAGTCGAATATCAGCAAGAAATATCAGCAAGAATATGATGTCTGGGCAGACAGAAACAAAAGCATACAATCGAACATCCACAATTATCAAGAAAAAAAAAGAAACGAAATCAAAAGAAAAGAAAAGCAAGAACATAATGGAAATGCCACACCCTCAATATTGCCAGAATAATAAAGAAAAAGAAAGAAAGAAACATATATATTTCGTATGGTATTGACAAGCAACTGTTGACAAGCCACACCCTCAATCTTCTATTTTCAAGAAAAAAAAAAGAAACATACTGTATTTTCAAGAAAAGAAAAAAGAAAAGAAAAACGAAATCAAAAGAAAAGAAAAGCAAGAACATAATGGAAAAGCCAGTCGAATATCAGCAAGAAACCCACATACTCAATCTTTTCAAGCAAGAAATATCAGCACATAATCAAACATTTTCAAGAAAAAAAGAAAAGAAAAGAGAAGAAAAGAAAGGGCAGAAGTAACATACCTAGGTATTGACACCTTTGTAGGAGTGTGGCCAAACAATACAGGCTGGTTGGGTCATCATCTACTTGCATCCCATCTCCCATATTCACCAATTCCATTGTCTTGATAAAACAATCCAAGAACAAGAGAAAGAAACAAGCAAGAACAAGAGAAAGAAACTAGGAAACCCAAAGAAACCAAGAAAACTTTAAGAAGGAGTGAAAACAGAGAAAGAAACCCTAAGAAAAACCTAAGAAAACAGAGAAAGAAACCCTAAGAAAACCTTAAGAAGAGTGAAAAGAGAGAAAGAAAATTTTTAATTTATATTTTTTGGCGGCAAAACTATGATGACCGTTGTATTCTCTTAACTCTTAACTCGTAAGTTATTTCCGTCCCTCTGAAGTTCTAATTTAGCTACTCTTAAAATTTATTATTTTTACTAATTTATATTAGCTAATGTATATACATATTAAAAAATATATGTGTGGATGGACAGCTGAGAAATATATATTCTAATTTTAAGGAAATAAAATTCATTTTAATTATTAAAAATATGAGACATGATTGGGTTGAGAAAAAATTCATCACAATATATATATATATATATATATATATATATATATATATATATATATAATTCATTATAGTTTGACTAATTACTTTGATTAATTTAATAAAAAAAACCCGCGATTCACACTAAAATAAATATAATCATAATAATATTTATTAAAAAATTGGCTTTACTAAATGCTAACATCTTTTAAACAAGAGTAACAGAAGAAAGCTTGAGAAGAAGCATTTACAAAGACCTTAATCTAGATGACTTTAAAGAAACTTTGGTTATTGATACCACCATTTAGAAAAAAATTCAACAGACGCTTAAACGAGGATTAAAATGCAATGAACATTATTTACCCCCCCCCCCCCCCCCCCCCCCCCCCCCAAAAAAAAAAAAAAACAGAAATGCAAAGAAGATTGAGAGAAGACAATCTTAGAGTTCTATTGGTTGTGTCCCCACAATCACAACATAATACAGAATGAAGAAGAGGTACTTACTTACCAGAGAGGTGACTACTTCAGTTGTTTGATGAAATACTTCTGAGGGATCTACACCACAGAACACTGGCAGGACCTTGGTATATTTGGTTCTGCTCCGCTCCATTATTACCTCCTTAAAACATTTCCAGAGAAAATAGTGTTTACTATTTTCTCTGGAAATGTTTTGAGAAAACAATAACATAAACACTATTTTGAAACGCCTCATCATTATCATGTAAAAAAACACTAGTTGTTTGTTGGGTGCACATGCAAAGAAGAGAGTGGTTCTGATCTGTAATATAATGGGGTAGGTGGTGGCGGTTTCGGTGAACTGAAGACAATGGATCTATGGAAGTGAAATGAGAGTCCAAAGATAATGTAAAGTGAGAGAGAATGGACAGATCGCAGCAATAAGTTTTTGAGAAAGGTGAAAGAGAGAGACACGTAGAGATAGAAAGGTAGGAAGCGGAAAAGCTCAAGAGAGAAGAGTGGACGCAAAAAAATAAAAGCAAGCTCTCTTGTCAAATCACAACTTTCACATTAGGTGAAATGAGGACTGACAAAAGCAATTAATGGCTCTGATCTCTGATCAACAGAACAGTAGTATCTCTCTCCTATTCCCCAAATAAACTTTAATCTCATACTACCATCCTTATAAACAAGAGAATACATCGATATCAGGAGCAAGGGACTCTCTCTGTAGGGAAAAAGCGAAAGACTATGCATGACACCAGAGATTATAAACTACAGAATAGGTGAATGAATGATACAGGGCTACACAGCACAGCTAGATAGTTTTAATATAATAATCAATGGAGTCATAGCAGCAGGGATTTTAACTACAATTGTTTAAAATTAAAAAAAAATGATATACTATTTAATATGTTTAGAATTTAAAAAAATAATAATAATATTCTTCATCTTCAATCTTTATTAATAATTTGATAATATCACACTATCATTTTTGGAAAGAAAAAAGATTCAAAATTCCATAAGAAGCCAAGTTTTTGAGAAAGGTGAAAGAGAGAGACACGTATAGAAAGGTAGGAAGTGGAAAAGCTCAGGAGAGATGCAAGGAACCAAATAAAGCTCTCTTGTCAAATCACAAATTAGGTGCTCTGAGGATCTGACTCTGATCTCTGACTTATTAAGAAATTTTTCAAATCCATTTTTTTATTTATTTTCTTCTCTTTAAATTAATCACACACTAAACTTAAACAACTATTAAGCTCCTCTTATATACTTTTTAAAAGAAGAGGCAAAGTAATAATACTGAGTGAACTGAAACTAAGCTTCTAAGATTCATTCAGTTATAAAAAACTTATCACTACAAACAAAAGTAACAATACAGATACAATGAATAAATCATAGACTATAGAGCACAAACAAATACATGACGTACAGTATTAATAATGAGGATTTAAGAAAAAATAAAGGTATGGTATGGTATGGTATCAGAAGTTACCTTATCCTCAGCAGCAAGTAAAGGAAGATTTTTGAGAATAATCTCAACTCAAGAGACTCAGAGTCGGGTGCCATCAAGAGGAGAAATGCCTCTGTTCAGTGTCTTTTTTAAGCTGAGCTACAAATACAAATAAAAATACATGTTTTATGGTCGCTGAAACAAAAAGAAAAAAGAAAAAAAATGCAATAACACACTTAAAATAAATGGTAGAACCAACGAAATGAAATGAAATAAAAGCAGAGGCGAAAGAAAGTTCCTTTCCTGTGAGTTGAGGAGCTGCTTGTAGTTGGTAGCTTATCTTGTTGAACAAGATCTTCAACAGTATTGTTATTGTGAGTTTAGCTGAGCTTGATTGAAGAGAAGAGAAGAGAAGAGAAGAGAATGGGGCTAGGCTTAGGGTTTTTCTTTGGTGGAGAAGAGAGAGAGAGAGAGAGAGAGAGAAGAAAAAGAGGAATGAGTGAGTGTTATTAAATTAAATCCCGCCCAATTTTAGATGAAAAATCTTTGAAAATTGTAAATTGTAAATTTGTGATCTGAGATGAGACTGCATCTGCATGTTTCGGATTATGCATTGAGAGGTGAGAGAGACTAAGAGCAATGGTTGGTTATTTTGATCAGTTTTGTTTTGGCCCAATCCAATCCATCTTTAATTAATTATAATAAAACTTTAAATTACAGATTACCTGCTAAAAAGCGCGCGCGTGGTCAAGTGTCCAAAGCACATTACATTGATTTGCATTGGAGAGGGCCACACTTGACTTGACAATCAGACACTACACTACACTGAGTAAAAGCAATGCAATGAATGGACTTGGGTCGGGTGTTATTTTCAGCAGCATCATCTTTGTTTTGTTTTGTTTTGGGCCCAATCCAATCCAAATATCCAATCCATCTTTGTTTTGTCACTTACATACATCGAGGAGGGAGGGATTTCTTAATTCTAAATAAATAAATGTTAATTAAAATGCTAATTAATATATCTGATTCTATATCCTATACTATACTACCGTAGAAGGAGAGGAGGGGGAATAAATTATTATTATTAACTACTCAATGAAAGAATTAAATTATAGAACAGTTTCGGATCTTAAAAAAATTATTTAGAAAGTATCTCATAGACTTTCTTTTACATAGAGGGCCTATAAACTTAAGGCCGACCTATTTTATATTATTTATTTTAAATTAAATAAATAAATTATTATTTTAATGGTTTTGATTAATAAAATTATATTATTTTAATTATTTTCTTTAATTATTGAACGTCTTGTAGGCTTAAACAGGCTAACAAGTCTATGTCAAGACTTTTGTGTTTTAAATATACGTCATGCTAAATTTATAATTTGGGCGTGCACAAGCTAACGAATATGGCCATGCCTAAAGTATTTTACATGTGTCTGACCTATTTAAGCTAAAGCCTATCTCTATCCAGCCTATTTACACCCCCTACTTTTAACAATGGTTTTTCGTTGTTGATTAAATGTGAGTACTATAAACATGCTTTTAACGTTGGTTGGCCCGCCCCGCCCCGCCCCCAACCCGCCAAAAACGGGACAGGGCGGGTTAACCCGCCATTAAATATGGGTGGGAAAAATGAACTCACCCCGTTTTATGGTGGGTTGGCGGGTCAACCCACCAACCCGTCAATTAAAATTTAAAAATAAATTATATTTTATTAATTTTTCTAATATTATTTTATTTTATTTCACACTTTTTTTAATTTTTCTCAATCTCAATCTTAAATGTATACTAATATTTGTCAAAACATTCTTTAGGAACTCATTCGTCTCCATATAAAGATAACATTTGTCATAAATAAAATTGTTATTCTTTATTTTTTCTAAGAAGTACTAATGTAAAAAAAAAATTGGATATCACAAAAATTTAATGACAAATGAAATACTACTTAATTGTAAAATATATATATATATATAACCCGACGGGTCAACCCGTTTTGACCCACTTCTAGGCGGGGCGGGTTGAAGTGGGTTGGTGGGTTGAAAATCTCAACCCAACTCGTCCCGTTTTGGCGGGTTGACCCGCCGGGCAGTGGCGGAGCCACGTTGTGGCCTACAGTTGCCTTGGCACTGGCTTATTTAGCCACGTTCATTTAGCTACATTTGAAAAGTAGCAAATTCTGTTCAAAATTTTTGAAAATTAGCCACGTTTTGGTCGTAGCCAAAGAACCGTAGCTATTTGGGCACTAGCTGAATTTTTTGGCACTTGCTAACATGTCATGCTGGCTCCGCCACTGCCGTCGTGCTCAACCCATATTGTCACCCCTAAATTTACATATAAAGTAGAGTCATCAAAACAGGCTATCTCTTCCTGTTAGGCCCTAGCTCGCACGAGTTAAGGCAAAAATTCCTACAAATAAAAAAGCCTGCATGAGCCAAAAACTTATATAATCCCACGTGATAGGGCCTGTCCACGAGCCAAAATTTCATATAAGTCAATCATTTATCATTAATTAAAATTGTGACAGTAGCAAACAGGCATCACCAAAACCTTATCTGAAATTTCCATCCCTGATCCATCTACCGCTCCCAACTTCTACACTATATAATCAACTATAATGGAAAGAACAAAAAATCTTTACGTAATCCTCCAAGACAAGCAATCAATGAGATAAAATAAACCATGTTGTCATATAATTGAATGGAAATTGATTTCTCCGGAGAAACTATTCCCCTATTACAGACTCATAAAAATGTCTCATCCATCTTTTTTCTTTAATATAATGAGTCCCGTATATTTAATGGGTATGCAGAAGAGGAATAATTTCTTCTGACACATGAGAAACTAGGAAAACTATTGCCACTTTGTTATTCCTCACTTTAACATAAATTCGTTACATTAATTATGCATTTGCTACTTTAGAGTAATAACCAACAAAATAGCTTTAGGCTTCTTTTCAATGGTATGAGATTCACCATTATTGCCTTTATTTTATTTAGCTGTTGATTTCATTAGCAATTTTCGTCTAGCTTCTTTCCTTTGTCATTATTTTCTATCATCCCACCATAGCGGAATGTGGTTGACCCAATTCGCAATTCAACATATAGCTATGAGTTATGAAAGTGCTTGATGAAGTTGAGGTGAAAGTAAAGGATGGGGACAATGAATTCAGAAAATATCTCTGTCCTTTGCAGAATCTGCATCATCGAAATTCAAAACTTAGATAGAAATATAAACCATCCAAATGGAAAAATAAAAGGACGTTTGAAAAATAAACACCAAAAATGAGAAAGATCATGTGGCAGATAGTAGAGGTGTTAACGGGCCGAGCCGAGCCGAGCTTTGATCTTAACGGGCCAAGCCTGTATTTAAACGTGTCAGACTGGCCTTAGCCTGTTACCTGTTACGAATATAATATTAGCCTGTGGCCTGGTTCGTTTACAAAAAATAAAAGCCTGTCTCAAGCCTGTGGCCTGTTTATTTATTAAGAATAAAAACCTTACATTCCAATTTGTAGCCGTATTCAGCCCATTAATCATGCACTGATATGTATTTTTTTGTAAGAAAATAATAGTTGTTTCTTTTATAATAAAAAAACATTAATATTAAAAAATCAAAATAACAACATCACCTTTACTTTATTTTACGTTGCTTTTCCTTAATTTTCTTCCACATTCTAGATTTTTTACATTAAATTTTCTTCCACATTTCTTAATATTCTACATTTTTTACACTAGATTTGAACCCCACCAATAAATTTTCTTCCACATTTTACATTAATTTTTCTTCCACGGTCGACGCCATAAGCATCATTATAAGCCGTGGAATCCGCATGGCTTATAAAAATAGATGATGAACATGACTTAGATCGGGGAGAAGAGACAGAGCAGAGACAGAAAACTGAGAAAAGGATGTTGAAATGATTAATATAAAAATATAAAAAATAAATAAATTTAATGTATACGGGCCAACCTCCAAGGCTTCAAGGCCGGGCTTGGCTATGAAAGCCTGAGGCCTTTTAAATAAAAAAGCTTTTGCATGAGTATAAGTCTGGGCTTAATAATAAAAAAAGACGAGCCGAGCCGAAACGGGCCGGGCCTAAGGCCCCTGATAGGCCCTTGGCCTTATTATCACCCCTAGCGGATAGCATAAGTCCCACCACACCTAATAATTTCAATCATTTTTACCTTTCAAGAATCAAGTACTGGATTCGAGATAATTTACACTTTCAATCTCAGCCACTTTACCTTGAAGATCATCTCTGAAAATACACATGATAAAGCCCAAAAATGGTCAAATAGCCTATATAGTATACACAGCTAACCTCGTACACATGCATAATTGAAGTGAACTTTCTTCTTTTCCTTTTTTTCGTAAAATACAAGTATTGCTGAGTTTTAAATGCACACCTACACGGTGTCGCATACCCTTTTATAAAATTTACACATTTTAAATTGGAAAAATTAATTGTCATTTTTTTTTGTAAACAATTAATTGTCATTTTAAATTAGATGACTTTTATTTTAGGTCTCTCTGCTTCTAATTATACAGAGGAAAGAAATATTAAAAATCATTAAATATATATTAAAACGATATAATTTTATTTAGAATAATATAAAATCATGTCCTTTAAAATAAAAAATATTTTCCCTTTTTTTTTAACTAAATATTTTCCCTTTAAAATTTAAAAAAGAGGACTAAAAAAATAAATAGACAACCTTATAATTTTGAAGAAATGCTTATGATAAAATAAATAAATTTTCTCTCTTTCCACCAAACAGTTCATGGATTTAAAACAACAGTTATTCAGTAATCTAGATCTATAAGCGAGCACAAATATCTAGAATTTTCTGTTTCAGAATATGGTAGTGGACTAGTGTCATCTCTATACATGTCCATGTATCATATATATTTGTCATCTTCTTACGTAATATATGTTTTATCAATTAGGTAGAATAATTACTCCTTTTCAAAAAATATAACAACTCTTGTTGATAATTTTTACTAAATCGTCGTGAGTTTGATTCATGTTGATGCTCCTTCATAGGTCAATTACATGTAAGTACCACTGTAAGCACTTGCTGAAACATGTAAATAGAACAATTTTACCCCCTTTACTCTTGTCCCTTTTATGTAACCCTGCTCAATCATAATTTGAGGCTATATGATCCAAAGAGTTATCTACTCCTCTTATATAACTCAAAAACATTAACATATTGAATAATCTATGGACATTTATACTAGTAATTGACACTTCGGTATCATTCACAAAAATTTTAGAAAGCTAAATTTTCCATCCACATTAGACTCATCAGTCTTTACAAATAATCTTGTTCAATCATTCACAAAAAATGTCGATGTTGATCAGACTAATTATTAACCAAACAAGAACAATAGTGAAAATAAAAGTATAAAAATAGAAAGAATGCATGGTTACGTGACTTGTTGGTTATACAAACTCAAAGAAAATACAAATGAATAGAGGTCAATCTCAGTAGAGAACAAATCTGGGAAGCCAAAGAATTAAATTTGAATCCCATTTACAACTACATAGACAACAAATAATTGGTGTTATCAACTACATAGACAACAAATAATCCGAGTCAATCATTTGTGTAATAATCCGAGTCAATCATTTGTGTAGGATCATAAAGATCAAAGTCAGAATCAAAGTCCAAGTCCAAGTCTTCATTTAAGATTGAGCCTATTGAGCTTAAATTGGTAAGATGTGAAGCATAACTGCCATCCTGGCTTTGGTCAGCCAACCCCTGAAATGGCACAATATTACTTGTTTGCCTAGGACTAATCATCTCACCAGATGAAGAGGATATTTAAAAGGACTGACTTGCTGGGTTGCCTTAGACCTGATTCTTTTCAGTCGAAGTCTTTATTTCTGCAGCAATTAAAAAAACAAATAAAGTTCTATAAATGAAAAACTATAGTTTTATGAAATTAAAGCAGAAAGGAAAAGAAAAAAATACCTGCAGATGGCTGGCCACATGCGCCCTAGTAAGATGCTTCTCAGCCTTCATCAATTGAAGAATTTTTCTAGGTACAACCTCTGCAATCAAAAGAACATACAAATGTGTCAGACTTCATTAACAATAATGCCATGACATCTACTCCAGTGCACTACAGATTAGGAAGAGTATTTGAGAAAGCATTCCAAATAATGTTGAACAAAAAAATACAGCAATTGGAAAAATACAGCAAACATATACTTTTGCAATACAGAAAAAAAACCCAGAGTTTTCACAAGAATGGAAAAAGGCATCATTGTTCCATTTTTGGCAGCGAATGGAAGACGCAGTTGGGACCAATTGGGAAGCTTCCAGCTCTAATGAGACCAAATTAATCATGATCGAATTAAGGAAAATTTGAATTTTGATTTGTTCAGTTTTCGAAAAATGCCAAATAAGTATATTAGCTTACTCCAAGGAAAGGATTACTGAAATAGAGGAATACATGGGCAGTGGATTTGTTTGTTATTTGGAAATGCACACTGGTATTAACAACGGAGAAGCCATTTTTTATTTTGGTGCAGATTCCAATATTATGACAGAAATTATATATCCAAGTGGGGCTGAGACAGATGTTCGAAGAATTATGGTTGGATTCTGGGCAGTGGATGTGAAGACACTTGTGGAAATAAAGTTTGCAAAGAGAGGTGATGGAACTAGTTTTCACATTGTAATATTATTAGGATTTGATTGCTATTTCTACACAAAAATATAATAAAAGTATTGCTAAAATAAAGCAGAAACATCAATTGATTGACCAATTGTAGCAATTAATAACAATTAAGATAACAACTAGTTTGCATTGTAGAGAAAGAGTGAATAACTTACTGTCAACACCCAAGTCATTAACAGCGGCCACAAAACAGCGACCGGTGTAGCTCTTCGGTCCAAACAACCCGAGACTGCTTTTGGGTTGATCAGTCCTCTTGGTTAAGACCTTTCTCAAGTTCTACATGAACTTCATCCTCATCTTCTTCCATCTTCTCAGCTTTTTCATCATCTTTATCCTCATCTTCTTCCATCTTCTCAGCTTCATCCTCATTTTCATCCTCATCTTCATCCTCATCTTCTTTCATCTTCTCAGCTTTTTCATCATCTTCATCTTCTTCCATCTCCTCAGCTTCATCCTCATCATCTTCCATCTTTTCAGCTTTTTCATCATCTTCAACATGATGAAAAACCAACATGTTATCATTCCAATCGAAACCAACATCTAAATATTGCGAAAAAAAAACGAAAGAAAGAAAGAAAGAACCATTAATATTTAAAAAATAAATAAAATGGAAAACCCACATATCTAAATATATCCAATGTTAGTTTTGTTAAATAAAACACCAACTGAAAAAACTAACAAACTCAACTAGACAAAATCAAAAAACAAAAAAACCAGTTAATAGTCCAGTAATAAGATGTCTGGGCAGACAGAAACAAAAGCACACAATCGAACATCCACTGTATTATCAAGAAAAAAAAAGAAATGAAATCGAAAGAAAAGAAAAGCAAGAACATAATGGAAAAGCCATACCCTCAATATTGCCAGAATAATAAAGAAAAAGAAAGAAAGAAACATATATTTCATATGGTATTGACAAAAGACAAGCCGCACCCTCAATCTCTATTTTCAAGAGAAAAAAACGGAAAGGAAAGACCACAGTCGAATATCAGCAAGAAACCCACATACTCAATCTTTTCAAGCAAGAAATATCAGCATATAATCAAACATTTTCAAGAAGAAAAGAAAAGAAAAGAAAGGGCAGAAGTACCATACCTAGGTAATGACACCTTTGTAGGAGTGTTGCCAAACAATACAGGCTGGTTGGGTCATCATCTCCCATTGCATCCCATCTCCCATATTCATCCTCATCTTCTTCCATCATCTCAGCTTCATCCTCATCTTCATCCTCTTCCATCTTCTCATCTTCATCCTCATCTACTTGCATCCCATCTCCCATTGCATCCCATCTCCCATATTCATCCTCATCTTCTTCCATCATCTCAGCTTCATCCTCATCTTCATCCTCTTCCATCTTCTCAGCTTCATCCTCATCTTCATCCTCTTCTACTTGCATCCCATCTCCCATATTCATCCTCATCTTCTTCCATCATCTCAGCTTCATCCTCATCTTCATCCTCTTCCATCTTCTCAACTTCATCCTCTTCTACTTGCATCCTATCTCCCGTTGCATCCCATCTCCTATATTCATCCTCATCTTCTTCCATCATCTCAGCTTCATCCTCATCTTCATCCTCTTCCATCTTCTCAGCTTTTTCATCATCTTCAACATGATGAAAAACCAACATGTTATCATTCCAATCGAAACCATAGATATTTAAAAAATAAAAAAAATAGAAAATGCACATATCTAAATATATCCAATGTTAGTTTTGTTAAATAAAACACCAACTGAAAAAATTAACAAACTCAACAAGACAAAATCAAATTTACAAAATTAAAAAACAAAAAAAACAGTTAATAGTCCAGTAATATGATGTCTGGGCAGACAGAAACAAAAGCATACAATCGAACATCCACAGTTATCAAGAAAAAAAAGAAACGAAATCAAAAGAAAAGAAAAGCAAGAACATAATGGAAAAGCCACACCCTCAATATTGCCAGAATAATAAAGAAAAAGAAAGAAAGAAACATATATTTCATATGGTATTAACAAGCAACTGTTGACAAGCCACACCCTCAATCTTCTATTATCAAGAAAAAAAAAGAAACATACTGTATTTTCAAGAAAAGAAAAAAGAAAAGAAAAAAGAAATCAAAAGAAAAGAAAAGCAAGAACATAATGGAAAAGCTACACCCTCAATATTGCCAGAATAATAACGAAAAATAAAGAAAGAAACATATATATTTCGTATGGTATTGACAAGCAACTGTTGACAAGCCACACCCTCAATCTTCTATTTTCAAGAAAAAAAAAGAAACATACTGTATTTTCAAGAAAAGAAAAAAGAAAAGAAAAACGAAATCAAAAGAAAAGAAAAGCAAGAACATAATGGAAAAGCCACACCCTCAATATTGCCAGAATAATAAAGAAAAAGAAAGAAAGAAACATATATATTTTGTATGGTATTGACAAGCAACTGTTGATAAGCCACACCCTCAATCTTCTATTTTCAAGAAGAAGAAAAAAAGAAACATACTGTAGTTTCAAGAAAAGAAAAAAGAAAAGAAAAACGAAATCAAAAGAAAAGAAAAGCAAGAACATAATGGAAAAGCCACACCCTCAATATTGCAAGAATAATAAAGAAAAAGAAAGAAAGAAACATATATTTCATATGGTATTGACAAGCAACTGTTGACAAGCCACACCCTCAATCTTCTATTTTCAAGAAAAAGAAAGAAACATATTGTATTTTCAAGAAAAGGAAAAAGAAAAGAAAAAAGAACACAGTCGAATATCAGCAAGAAATATCAGCAAGAAACCCGCATACTCAATCTTTTCAAGCAAGAAATATCAGCACATAATCAAACATTTTCAAGAAAAAAAGAAAAGAAAAGAGAAGAAAAGAAAGGGCAGAAGTAACATACCTAGGTATTGACACCTTTGTAGGAGTGTTGCCAAACAATACAGGCTGGTTGGGTCATCATCTACTTGCATCCCATCTCCCATATTCACCAATTCCATTGTCTTGATAAAACAATCCAAGAACAAGGGAAAGAAACAAGCAAGAACAAGAGAAATAAACTAGGAAACCCAAAGAAACCAAGAAAACTTTAAGAAGGAGTGAAAACAGAGAAAGAAACCCTAAGAAAACCTTAAGAAAACAGAGAAAGAAACCCTAAGAAAACCTTAAGAAGAGTGAAAAGAGAGAAAGAAAATTTTTAATTTATATTTTTTGGCGGCAAAACTATGATGACCGTTGTATTCTCTTAACTCTTAACTCGTAAGTTATTTCCGTCCCTCTGAAGTTCTAATTTAGCTACTCTTAAAATTTATTATATTTACTAATTTATATTAGCTAATGTATATATATATTAAAAAATATATGTGTGGATGGACAACTGAGAAATATATATTCTAATTTTAAGGAAATAAAATTCATTTTAATTATTAAAAATATGAGACATGATTGGGTTGAGAAAAAATTCATCACAATATATATATATATATATATATATATATATATATATATATATATATATATATATATATATATATCATTATAGTTTGACTAATTACTTTGATTAATTTAATAAAAAAAACCCGCGATTCACACTAAAATAAATATAATCATAATAATATTTATTAAAAAATTGGCTTTACTAAATGCTAACATCTTTTAAACAAGAGTAACAGAAGAAAGCTTGAGAAGAAGCATTTACAAAGACCTTAATCTAGATGACTTTAAAGAAACTTTGGTTATTGATACCACCATTTAGAAATAATTCAACAGACGCTTAAACGAGGATTAAAATGCAATGAACATTATTTACCCCCCCCAAAAAAAAACAGAAATGCAAAGAAGATTGAGAGAAGACAATCTTAGAGTTCTATTGGTTGTGTCCCCACAATCACAACATAATAGGAGAGAACAGTAGTATCAGTAGTATCTCTCTCCTATTCCCCAAATAAACTTTAATCTCATACTACCATCCTTATAAACAAGAGAATACATCGATATCAGGAGCAAGGGACTCTCTCTGTAGGGAAAAAGCGAAAGACTGCATGACACCAGAGATTATAAACTACAGAATAGGTGAATGAATGATACAGGGCTACACAGCACAGCTAGATAGTTTTAATATAATAATCAATGGAGTCATAGCAGCAGGGATTTTAACTACAATTGTTTAAAATTAAAAAAAAATGATATACTATTTAATATGTTTAGAATTTAAAAAAAATAATAATATTCTTCATCTTCAATCTTTATTAATAATTTGATAATATCACACTATCATTTTTGGAAAGAAAAAAGATTCAAAATTCCATAAGAAGCCAAGTTTTTGAGAAAGGTGAAAGAGAGAGACACATACAGAAAGGTAGGAAGTGGAAAAGCTCAGGAGAGATGCAAGGAACCAAATAAAGCTCTCTTGTCAAATCACAAATTAGGTGCTCTGAGGATCTGACTCTGACTCTGATCTCTGATCAACAGAACAGTAGTCTAGCATCTCTCCTATTCCCCAAATAAAGTAACACAAACAGCGCAATTAAACTTCAATCTTATTAAGAAATTTTTCAAATTCATTTATTTATTTATTTTCTTCTCTTTAAATTAATCACACACTAAACTTAAACAACTATTAATTAACCTCCTCTTATATACATGCATGTTTTTAAAAGCAGAGGCAAAAAGTAATAATACTGAGTGAACCGAAACAGAGCTTCTAAGATTCATTCAGTTATATATAAGAAACTTAACACTACAAACAAAAGTAATAATACAGACAGATACAATGAATGAACCATCATAGAGCACAAACAAATATACATACATGACACGTACAATATTAATAATGAGGATTTAAGAAAAAATAAAGGTATGGCATGGTATGGAGGGGAAGTTACCTTATTCTCAGCATTCAGAAGCAAGTAAAGGAAGATTATTGAGAAGAATCTCAACTCAAGAGGCTCAGTGTCGGGGGCCATCAAGAGGACTAGCTCAGAAATGCCTCTGTTCAGTGTCTTTTTTGAGCTGAGCTACAAATACAAAAAGAAATACATGTTTTATGGTCGCTGAAACAAAAAAAAAGAAAGAAAAAAACGCAATAACACACTTAAAATAAATGGAAGAACCAATGAAATGAAATGAAAACAGAGGCGAAAGAAAGTTCCTTTCCTGTGAGTTGAGCTGCTGCTTGTAGTTGGTAGCTTATCTTGTTGAACAAGATCTTCAACAGTATTGTTATTGTGAGTTGAGCTGAGCATCGGCCAAAGGTAACCACCATTTTTGTGATTTGATTGAAAGAAAGAAAGAAAACTTGAAGAAGAACATTCATTCCAGTCAGATTCAATGAATCGTTTGTTTAGAAGGAAGAGAAGATAACGAAAAGAAAAGGTAACCAACCATTTTTGTGATTTGATTGAAGGGTGAGAAGAGAAGAGAAGAGGGGGCTTAGGGTTTTTCTTTGGTGGAGATGAGAGAGAGGGAGAAGAAAGAGAGGAATGAGTGAGTGTAATTAAATTAAATCCCGCCCAATTAAATTACATTTTTTACGTTTAAGCTAGATGCCAGTGAAAATTAAAATTAAACAATGAAAACATATATGTACGAGTAAACAAGAGAATACATCGATATCAGTAGCAAGGACTCTCTTTGGGGGAAAAGATACAAGGATTATAGACTACAGAATAGGTGAATGAATGATACAGTGCTACACAACACAGCTAGATAGTTTTAATATAATAACACTATAATTTTTTGGAAACAAAAAAAGATTCAAAATTCCCTAAGAAGCCAAGATTTTGAGAAAGTGAAAGAGAGAGAGACGTAGAGAGAGAGAGAGAAAGGTAGGAGCTCAGGAGAGAAGCAAGGAAGCAAAAAAAAGAAGAAGTGCGCAATTAATAACCAATAAAGCTCTCTTGTCAAATCACAACATTAGGTGCTCTGAGGATCTGACTCTGATCTTCGATCAACAGAACAGTAGTCTAGCATCTCTCCTATTCCCTAAATAAAGTAACACAAACAGCGCAATTAAACTTCAATCTTATTAAGAAATTTTTCAAATCCATTTTTTTATTTATTTTCTTCTCTTTAAATTATGTTGGAATTTTTATATATATATATATATATATATATATATATATATATATATATAAATTGTATAGACAATCTATTGGTTATGAATAAGAAGTTTGGTAGTGAAAAGGTGTGCCTTTTCGTCGACAAACAGATGTATCTTTTCATCCTAAACGATGTGTTGTTTCATCCTAATGGACATGTTGTTTCATCCTAACAGACATGTTGTTTTATCCTTGAATGGGTGTCTTTTCGTGTTGAACGAATGTGTCTTTTCGTGTCGAACGAATGTGTCTTTTCGTGTCCAACGGATGTATTGTTTCGTTATCGAATAGGTGCCTTTTGGAACGTGACTTTACGTTGTCTATAAATAGACACTGACACCTTCATAAAATGGATCCAATTTTTCTGCACTGAAACTCTGCCGGAATATTTCTCCTTCCGGTTTTGCATGTTCCTTTTCATACTCCGGTGTAGTTTCCTCTGGCATTTTGTTGTGTTCGTTTGGGCTGTTGACTGGTAGTGCCACCACTCTTCAGACGAAATCCGTTCTATCCTGGGAGACAAGTGTCCATCTACCTTAGGCATCAGTGAGGGGACAAATTGTCTTAAGGAGACACGTTCTGTGGGCTCGGATTTTATCCTTCTGATTTTGCATATCTGATTCATCATTCTGTCTTTCTCTAATACCTGACAAGTAAGTCTGTTTTTTTTTTAATTATTTATAATTGCACAGTGATAATTATGATCATCTACCTCCTCCTCTGCTTTATACATGGGTTCAAACCTCTCAGTGATTTAACATCACCCACTGTCTTCAATAACAATCTTAAGACAATTGAATGCCAATAAATGCATAACATTTCACACATAATAATTAATATAACAAAATATTCATGTCATAAGTATTTCTCATTTATCATACTATACCATTAAATGACATCAAATTTCACTGCATTTCTCATTGAACCAGCATCAAAATAAGCACATCAAACCAAAATGTCATATATCATTTTTTGGTACCATGCTTATAAATATATAAAGCCATTTCACAAAAGACTTAATATAATTGGAAAGACCATCAACCGTCAAACCGGATTTGTAACAGCCCGTTACGTACCGGTATTGTTAACATTAATTATGATATTAAGCGCAGTTACAATCACAGCAGTTCATTTATAAAAACGAGAATAAATTTTTTCCGACTATTACGCGAGCATTTAAATCATAAAAAGGCGTAATAATTAAAAGCTGTGACCGTAACCGTAAACTCTTGCGGAAGACTTATTTAAACTGTTTTTATCACTTACGTTATTTATTATAAGTTACTAAGGAGTTCCCATAAACTCACTTAGCCAATTTCCAACTTTACGTTTTATACCAATTCGAACATGTTACACTCTAAGTTTTTCTGCGACCAAACCGATCGCAACCAACCCTACTTCTCAGATTATATCTTTGTGTTACTTAATTCCCTTTTTAACAAGCTAAAATACGCTCAATTCGGAGCTCATTTGCTCCGGTTATCGCCGTTTGAAGTTGGATAAGCGATTAGCCCAAACAACCCCAAAAACAGCTCCAAACCACTCACATTGCTCGAATTACTGCACTCAATCCACTCAACCATTTGCCCTCAAATTTTTATCCTACAAACTAGGCACCTCAAACTTCATTTTGATATATCACACGCTCAATTTGACCGAGAAACGAAGCGGGAATTAATTTCCCAAATCCGGTCCAGAATCTGCCTCAGGTGCAGGGGCACATGGGCAGTCTGTGTTTCTCTATTTTTTTCAGGCCGAAGATCAACCCAGATTTTCCTCAAATTTGGACACAAGGTAGAGGACATCTCAAACTTCAAAATAACGTATGGCACGTCCCTAGGGGACTTCTATGGAGGGAGATATGCTCTCCCGAAGTTCGCCTAAAATCTGCCAATTCTACAGAAAATTCGCCAGAGTTTCCTTTGTTTTTCCAATAATCCCAAATTTGTAACAGATCATTTAAACCTCAAATGTACCTAATAAACACATGGTAATACAGTAATAATCCAATGGGTGGCACACACAAGGACCAATAACGCCTTGGGGCACTTACAACCCAATCCAGTTTATAGTTATTAAACATAGAGTCCATATTAATCATTCTTAAGTAGTTGCAATCACTAACACCTTTTTCATGCATATTTCCATCATACATATTATCATAACCTAAAATAGGCCTAAGGCCCTTCCATCACAATTAGACATGCATCAATACTATTACAATATGGCTTTACAAATTACAACTTGAAACTAAAACTTCAAATTACATTCTTCTAAAATTTCAACTTAATTAAAAGACAACATAACCAAATACATCACTACTAGACTTAGGCAAAATGACATGAACAAGATGCTAATGAAGTTACTAATAAATACAAATGACATGTTCATTCCCTAAGTCTAGCCTAGGCCACACGGCCAACAAAATGCAAAATAAGAAGCGCTCCACCGCTCACTCTGCGGGCCTCTTGCCCGAGGCTCCTGCTCCACTGCTACCTCCTGAAATAAATGCCCCGAGACGGGGTGAGATATACGAATATATCTCAGTAACCAAGAGGTTCTGGAGAAAACTCCACCCAATGGTTCACTTCGATGCATATCAATAGAATACAACAACCACTTGAAAACGGGATATAGCAAGGGATTTAGAGAATGGGGAATATAAAGAAAACAAAATACGACGATACGGGATGGTAACCCCAATTCCACGTACGCCCTCGGCATATATAAGCCTATGGGTATCATCCAAGGTGTGTTCACAGAAACCACAACCATGATGCCCAAACCAACCAAAACGCCAAAGACATTCCTAGTGTGCTCCTACCCGGATCACACACCATGACACGCAGTCAACTGGAACTCCCTCCTGGAGACCTATCCAGCGGAAGTCCGAAAATGCCCGAAGGCTAATAAAAACTGTCTACTGGCCAGAGACTCGGTACATAAGTACCCATAGCAATAATGCATGCATGCTCATGTGTTCTATACTATTCATACACACTTCCTACCGTTGCCATCAACTGGCAAGGTGGAACAGAAAAGGGGAACAAGCCCCAGTACCAAGAGGTTACCTTAATTTGCGTTTCCACAAGCTCCGCAGCAGCTTATCCCTCAACTCGGTACACAGCGGAATGCCTACACAGAGGACATTCCCAATCACTCTCAGTTCAACCCATACATGTTAATTTATAATTACACATGCAATGAACCAATTTCTTACCTCAATCTACTTGGTCCCGGACCAAGGGCAATTCACTGATTCAAGATTCGGGATTCAGGTCGACGTACGACAACCTATACAATAACGTACATCCATCAGTACTCGTAAAATAGTATCAAAACGCAAAAACACAAAAATCCTCCCCATCCTCCCTTGATGGTTCGGCCATTGTAGTGTAAATGTGAGATTTATTTTTCTAAATTTTCTTTCTCATTTTGTTACGTCTCATTAGGTTGTCAATAGGCCAGTTCAAGTGCCGGTTCGTCATTTTCGCGTCGAATTACATCAAAACGCGAAAATCGCCAAATCACCCCTTTTCCCCTTGGAGGTTCGGCCATGTAGGTGTAAATTTGAGATTTATTTTCCTAAATTTTCTTTCTCATTTTATAACACTCCCTTAGGTTGTTTAGAGGCTAGTTCAATCGTCGTTTTTCCGTTTTCCGACATTTACGCATCGTTTTGCGAAATATTTCATTCTGGGCTCATTTAGGTCTCTAACACAATTCATTTTTTTTCCATTGATTCAAACACTCTCCAAGCACAACACAACCCATCTAAGCACCATATAACTTCACAAATCATCATCCAAATCATTTTTCAACATCAATTCCTCAATCTTTCCTCAAAGAATCGAATTTTACCCTATGGCATTCCAAGGAATTTCCATACAACTTTAATCATTCCACACCTCATACAATCCTATTATATCAACATACAATCATACAACAACTCATCAATCCAATCCTAACACATTTTCAAAACTCAAAGTCATGACAACCTCAAAATTTTCTAAGTTAAAAATTCACATTTTTCATCAATAATTTTTATTGCATTTATGGCTACTACATATCATTCTAAGACACATTCATGTACAAACATTTTCCAATTGAGCTCTCTAAACACATCAATCCAACAAGCCCTCTTTAGGGTTCATAAATTCAACCACAAAATTAAACCATTGGAACACAAGGAAACTCACCCAAAAGCTTGGCACAAGGCTCCTCCTAAACATACTCCACCATTGGAGCATCAATCAACACCATTTTCACAAATCTAAAGGAAAGGGCCGCAGCTTTGGGGAGGGTTTTTCTCAAAATCTAGTGGCTTTCAAGGCTTGGGAGTACCACCAATGGATTTAGAAGGCCATTTCCATCAAATTTCAAGACAAGAATCGATGGATTTGGTGAAGAAATGGCTAAGTTATGGTGAAATGAAATCTTGGAGGGGAAGGGCTATGGTGGCTGCGGGTTTGAGCAAGAAGAGGGAGGAAAGTGATGCATGAATAGTGCCAAGCACATGTGGCTTAAGTCACTTAAGTGGGGTGGGTCCCACCGCCACCTCACGCGATTTAAAACTAATCCGAATTTTCCTCCGATTCCACTAAACGTCCGTAAATTCACAACCTATTTAGAAACTCAAATTTTTAACATTAACTATTCCCCTTTAATTAGGCTTGATCAGATGAATTAAGAGTCCTCCATTCGTTCGGAGAAAACACTGTTTTAAGCTATTATGCGCGCCATTGGCACGCTTCCCCAAACTGTCTTAATTTCATCGAATATTATAAGAAATCATATTTCCTAACTCATTAGACCATTTTTAACTCATATTTGAAACCTAGAGCTCAAAATTCCACTGGCACATTTTACGGTGCAATCGTAACGCGGTATTTTCACCCGCGAAAAACACTATTCACTGATTTTTCTGAAACTTGCCTATCCACTCAATTTTTCGTTCTGAACCCATTTCCGGGGTTATTTTTACCATATGAGACCTTCTACTCAATTTTTATCTTCCTAGGGTTGCGTGTTGGCTAATTACCGTTTTGCCCTTTCTTTGTATTTTGGCCAAATCTTTAGGATTTTCACTAATCCATCACTTGATTGCTCACTTAATATTTTAATTACTTGATTTAAAATCGTGAGGTGTTATAGGATTCGTCACATGGCATGGTTGTCTTACACGAAACAATTCTTTTAGAATAAAGGCATGCATATAATTAGTCATATATATACAATCAAAGGCCACAAACCCAAAATTATATGTAGGCATTAATTCAAAAATCATAACCAATCAATGGAAACCTTTCAATTTTTCATTATGGTCCTCTGTAATTTTAATTCAAGTGCCTCAATATACAAAGCATCGATATGTTTACTTCCATGAATTTCACTCATGGTTTCAAAAATCATATATTCAACAACAATAAACTGGAAACAAAGACCGTAACAGTGCATTAAAACTACAAAGGCTATTCAAAACCATTATGAACACGAAGATCGAGAAACCCAATGTGAAGCACTTTCACAATTCATGATTACAAAATTCAATGCAATTCATGAGTCTATGGGTATATAGCGGAACATTATCATTCCAATAATCATGATATTACCAACCGATGCTTACGGTTCCAACCATGACATTTCGATGTTCTCAAAGAAATGGAAACTAACAGTACATTTTTCCATGCAAAATCAAAACATTAGTTGTTGTGACAAAAAACAATCGGTTATTACAAGAAACCGATACGTTCTCAAATTAAGCCGAGACATAATATAAGTATATATATTCCACGATCATGCACATTCAATTCATGAAATTCTGAAACAGTATTTACAATGATAGAATCCAACATAAAACATGATAATATATATCAAAGAAAGCATGAAACCGTAACAGCAATTAGAAAAGAAACCAATTTCTATGCACGTTGTACGAAACAACGATGGAAATGTCAAAATCAAATTTATTTATTCTTTTTTTAAAAAATTCAATTAAGACAAATCTGAATGAGTTTTAAAGTTGCATGGTTACGTAACTTTTGAAATCAGACACGAAAATCGAAAATGAATATATATATATATATATAAAATTCAAAGCCACAAATTGCAACGTTAGCAACTAAGTGCAGATCAATTGCATTGCGGTAAATTCCGATCTTCAAAAACACAGATTAATGAAATATAATGTCGCATAAGATATAATATTATATATCAATTGGAAATCTAAAGACACATATTTCCAGTCATAGAAAAGTGATACCATTCACATATTATTCAAGCAAACAAAAATTATACTATGATTAATCACACAGATTAATCACACAATAATTAAAAAACAGTATATAAAACAGAAAATAAAATATACTGATCACAGGTTCAAAACACCAAAATTGTCTTAAGATTGTTAATGGAATTTCTAATTCTGTGTTGAGTGTTTGATTCTGTGTTTGAAATTATGTTTTTACTTTACCGTGTCTCGGTTATGTTCGTTTTCATACTGGTTTGAATTTTTCATTTAAAAAAAAAACGGAAAATTTGTATACACGGTTAACCCTCGGTTTGTTTTGAAACCACCACAGAAATAAAGGGATCTGTTTAATATAATACACTATATATATGTTAAATTGGTTAGCATTGGTGTATCGATTTTCGTGTCCATGCTTTTGAATAGCATTTTCAACACTGTACTCTCGATTTTTCGTACAAAGATTATTATAATATTGGTTTTTCATATTGATTTTGAAAAGTAATTTATCGATGGTCGTGCCTTCATATTGGTTTTGATATATACTACAGTACGGTTTGCTTTTGAATACGAAGTATGTATAAAACCAAAACCTTGCCTTGATATTTGAAAACTACTTCGTGAATATTGTTCTAATATGATATTTGTTAGTTTTCGTGATTTGTCTTCTACATATATATACATCTTCTATTACGTAATATATATGTTATTGTTCTAAAAGTCCTGTGTGGATTTTGGCTTTCATATATATCATTTGTTTCTCGTTTATCGTGCTACATTGTATTTTAAATAGAATGTGTCATGTTGATGCTTGAATTAATGTTTATAATTGATATGCGATTGCTTATCAAATGCACTGTGTGTGAACCGTGGATGTCTTTTGCAAGTGAAACCATATGAAGTTTCTTTCTCAATAGATATCATGTATTACTTGATGCATTACGGCTTTCGGATGCCATTAGACACTGCATGTTGTGTTTTGGTTTGTGAAAAAAAAAAAATTTAATAGCCATTACTGTGGCACGAAATGTTGCACCGAATGGTTGATCTTGAGAGTCAGACCAAAATGTCTCCGTTGATTCATGGACTCATACCATGTATAAAGGGTGCATTGCAATTAAATCCATGATTGCACATAAAAAAAAAAGGAACTGCAAAGGGTCAGAGTTTTGAAATGCATGAATTGATGCATAAAATAGTTTTTGGTTGAAACTTGATGGGGTTTTCACGGTTGGAATTTGATGGTTACATTTGAATAAGTAACCACAAGTGAACCAAACGGTTCATGTGAATTTATGGCTGAAGCACAATTTCATGTTTCCATAATCGTATCCGGCCCGAATTAATTTTGTCATCTAAATATTGAGTTTCTTAATTTATTGGCTTTAATTGAATTTGTAGTGGGGCTATTATTATGAGAGAGAAAAAATGACATTTGGAAAGTAGTGAATTAGATGGCATTTTATATTGAATACGTGATTAATATATATGTGCATTTTTTGAGAATATGTGTTGACTGCAATGTTGCAAACAATACATAATAATTGTGTTTTTGCATGAAAGAAAAATAACTTTGAGAATGAAAAATGTGGAATCTTAAATTCTCTGTGTTTGCAAAATATTTGCTTTTTGGAATTAAAGTATGATAAATTTCTTGAAAATATCTGAGTTGATTTAATTCCAAATTATATGTTTTATTTCAAATATCATAAATGATGTGACGATTATGTATCATTTTAAGGGTTAAATTGGAATTTATTATTTGATATATGTGTTATAGTCGAATAATGTTAAATTGAAAGTTTAAGGTATTAAGGAGCGATCAAGGGGGAGATTACGATGACCCTTTGAGAAATTTGTTTAGAGTTTGAAATTTTACACAAAACGATGGCTTCTTATGCTCCACGATCCAATGGGATTGTTGAGAGGAATGATGTCCTCTTTGAGGAATTTTGTTTAGAGTTTGGTACTATATATCAAACGATTGCTCCTTATGGTGTTGCAATTTAATGTGATTGCGTATAAAGAACCAGACATTAAATAAAATGATGTTGTTGATGTCTGGTTTATGGGGCAAAGTCATTTAATGACAAATTATATAATCAGTAAAGTACCCCACAAGAAAATTAAGAACATTCCCTATGAAATATGGAAAGGTAGGGAGCCTACCTTGAATTATCTTGAAGTGTGGGGGTGTTTGGCTAAGGTTGCGGTTCCTAAACCTAAAAGGTTGAAAATCGGACCTAAAACTGTGGATTGTGTATTCATTGGTTATGCATGTTTCTGGTTTATAAATCTGATGTTTCAGATATACATGTTAATACGGTTATTGAGTCAAGGGAAGTTACTTTCCTTGAAGACGTATTTCCGTATAAGAAAATATATGAATCAAGTGGTAATAATGATGATCAGGTTGTGATACCTCAGGATGCTACAACTGATACCGATCCTGTAGAGGATGTAGAAGATGAACCTAGACGTAGCAAGAGGCAAAGGACCGCCACATCCTTTGGACCTGATTTTATGACATATCTATTAGAAAATGAGCCTCGGACGTATAAGGAAGCTATAATGTCCCCGGAAAGACCATTCTGGGAAGAAGCTATCAATAGTGAGATAGAATCTATCTTGTCCAACCACACTTGGGAATTGGTAAATCTTCCTCCTGGCAATAAGCCTTTAGGAAGTAAGTGGGTTTTCAAAAGAAAAATGAAAGAGAATGGCACTATTGATAAATATAAAGCAAGGCATGTGGTAAAAGGTTACAGGCAACGTGAAGGTCTCGATTTTTCGATACTTATTCACCGGTTACAAGGATCACATCTATTAGGATGTTGATCGTGGTAGCTGCATTGAATGGATTACAAATACATCAAATGGATGTTAAGACTGCCTTCTTAAACTGCGACCTGGAAGAAGAGATATATTTAGAACAACCTGAAGGTTTTGTTGTTCCAGGACAAGAACGGAAAGTTTGTCGCTTATTAAAATCCCTTTACGGGTTAAAGCAAGCTCCAAAACAATGGCATGAGAAATTTGACAAAGTTATGTTGTCAAATGAATTTCGAATTAATGAATGTGACAAATGTGTCTATGTTTGAAATACTGAAAAAGGTTTTGCCATTGTCTGTCTTTATGTAGACGACATGTTGATCATGGGTAGTAATAATCAAATGATTAATGCTACTAAACAATTACTTAAAAGTAAGTTTGATATGAAAGATATGGGGATAGCAGACGTTATCCTAGGTATTAAAATCCATAGAACATCTACAGGGTTGGCCATATCACAGGCTCACTATATAGCTAAGGTTCTTGAGAAATTCAAGAGTTTGAATATAACTCCTGTGAGGAACCTGTAGATTCTAATTTGAGTTTATCAAAGAACACTGGTAAAGCTACACCACAAAAGCTATATGCTCAAGTGTTGGGAAGCCTTATGTATGTTATGAACTGCACCAGACCTGATATTGCTTATGCAGTAAGTCTGTTAAGTCTCTTTACCAGTGATCCAAATGAGAATCATTGGAAAGCTATGGTAAGAGTTTTGGGATACTTGAAGTATACTCAGAATTATGCTTTGTATTACGAGAAATACCCTGCGGTTATAGAAGGGTATTGTGATGCAAATTGGATCACCGGCTCTAACGACACTAGATCCACAAGTGGATATGTGTTTACCCTTGGTGGAGGTGCTATGTCTTGAAAATCGTCCAAGCAAACCTGCATTGCAAGGTCAACCATGGAAGCAGAATTTATTGCTTTAGATAAGGCCGGTGAAGAAGCCGAATGGCTTCGTAATTTTATTGAGGATGTTCCTAATTGGCCAAGACCGGTACCATCCGTATGCATACATTGTGATAGCCAAGCAGCTATTGGAAGGGCCAAGAACGTCATGTATAACGGTAAGTCTAGACACATACGTCGAAGACATGATACCGTAAGACAACTATTCTCGAATGGAATCATTTCAATTGACTATGTTAAGTCTAAGGAAAACATAGCGGATCCGTTAACCAAAGGGATTCCTAGAGAGTTGGTTGAAAATTTGTCGAAAGGAATGGGTTGTTTTTTCTTTGTTTTTTCTTTTTCTTTCGTACTGTAAACAATGAAACGGTTTTCATATCTATCTATATATATGAAAGCCAAGTGACTTTATTAAATGCTTGTGCACAGCGGTTTATTGCAACCAAAGAATTCTATGCATATATTATTATATTATGAAGGTTTACGGTTAATAATAACCATTGAATGAGTCTCGGTTATCAATTCCATGCATGGCTGGCAATTTATATATATGTTTATATGGCCTGTTTCAATACCTTTAAGGTCGAAGGAAGTTGCCTTTTTAAAAAAAAAAAATGGAAATTCTGGTTCTATTCTTTTATACATGGCATCTGTAACATTTACGGATTTGACAAACTCAACTTCGAAATAGTAAATGCATTTATGGCATTGAATTTATGATTGGAAATTAAATTTCAAACCTTGATTTGGTGTCAACCTCTTGCAGATTGAAAATGTTTCTTTGAAACATTGCATCTTTTGAATTTAAAGGAAAAAAAAATGGCAGTTTATTAACTATCTATTTTATAACTTGCTGCTGGAGCATTTTCCTTGTTTTATCTTGGTTTGATACTTCATTATTTAAATTTAAGTTGTGACAGTTATTACGTAGCCTCCATCATGTAATCGGTTATTGGGTTTTCTTACATGATATGAATCCAACTATGTTGGGATATGGACAAACATCATTTATAAAGGTGATAATTATTACACCCAACGTTATGGGTGTCCTGGTGGCAAGTGTGATGTACTATCATCTTTTGAGGAACCAAGGTTAGAAACCTTTTGGCCATTGGAGTGTGATTTTATTTCTTATGTGAATGTAACCACCACGCCACTGTAGGTGGTATACTAAGTTTTTGTCATTTTAGAATATGTCAAGTGAATTAGCATTGCTTGTTGTCATTCAAGTAATCTGAGGACAAATGGATGCGTTTTAATATCTATAATACGTTGATAATGATGCATCGAATGGATATCGTGATGATGATCCAGTGGAGAATTAATACATTCATTTCGTGGGAAATCTCTCGATTTCTTTGAATGAATATATATGAAGCAACTAATGAGTGTCATTACTCGTTTATGTGTATGAATGCATTGTGATTAATTGCATTAATTGAGATGTGATTTAAATGTGGAAATTAATTATGTATTGCATTGGATTCAATTACCTATGATTTGGATGTCATAAATGATATGCTGGTTGTGTATTATTTTATGGTTAATATGAAGTTTATGGTGAGATATATTCAATTTTTGTAGAGTCATAAAGTCTCTCCATATATGTTTAACGATTTTGATTTTATGATAGCCAGTGATAATTCTTTCTTAATTCCACTGTGTTAAAGATGGATATAAAAGTTTTATGTCCAATGAAATATTCTGTATTATATGAACGTGGAAAGAGCTATCTTAGTCATGGCATGATCAAAGTCAATGTGATGGCTTTAAATGTTGTCAATGACATAATAATTGTATATTATTTTATGGTAATGTTCAGTAAGAAAATTAAAGGCATAAGGAGCAATCTAGTGGGGAGAGTATGATGCCCTTTCGAGAAATTTTGTTTAAAGTTTGGTATTACATACCAAAAGATGGCTCCTTATGCTTCAGAATCCAATAGTATTGCTGAGAGAAAGAACCAGACATTAAATGAAATGATGTTGTTAACGTCTGGTTTGTGGGGGAAAATCATTTTAATGATAAAGTGTACAATCAATAAAGTACCCCACAAGAAAAATTAAGAACACCCCCTATGAAATATGGAAAGGTAGGGAGCCTACCTTGAATTATCTTGAAGTGTGGGGGTGTTTGACAAAGAGCATACCATACGACATATGGAAAGGAAAGAAGTCATCCCTGAAATATTTTAGAGTGTGGGGGTGCTTGGCTAAGGTTGCGGTTCCTAAACCTAAGAAGTTGAAAATCGGACCTAAAACCGTGGATTGTGTATTCATCGGTTATGCACTTAATAGTAGTGCTTATCGGTTTCTAGTTTATAAATCTGATGTCTCAGACATACAAGTTAATACGGTTATTGAGTCAAGGGAAGTTACTTTCTTTGAAGACGTATTTCCGTATAAGAAAATACAAGAATCAAATGGTAATAATGATGACCAGGTTGTGATACCTCGGGATACTACAACTAATATTGATCCTGTAGAGGATGTAAAATATGAACCTAGACGTAGCAAGAGGCAAAGGACCGCCACATCCTTTGGACATGATTTTATGACATATTTATTAGAAAATAAGCCTCGAACGTCTAAGGAAGCTATAACGTCCCCGGAATGACCATTCTGGGAAGAGGCTATCAATAGTGAGATAGAGTCTATCTTGTCCAACCACACTTGGGAATTGGTAAACCTTTCTCCTGGCAATAAGCCTTTAGGAAGTAAGTGGGTTTTCAAAAGAAAAATGAAAGAGAATGGCACTATTGATAAATATAAAGCAAGGCTTGTGGTAAAAGGCTACAGGCAACGTGAAGGTCTCGATTATTTCGATACTTATTCACCGGTTACAAGGATCACATCCATTAGGATGTTGATCGCGGTAGCTGCATTGAATGGATTACAAATACATCAAATGGATGTTAAGACCGCCTTCTTAAACGGCGACCTGGAAGAAGAGATATATAGAACAACCTGAGGGTTTTGTTGTTCCAGGACAAGAACGGAAAGTTTGTCGCTTAATAAAATCCTTTTTACGGGTTAAAGCAAGCTCCAAAGCAATGGCATGCGAAATTTGACAATGTTATGTTATCAAATGGATTTCGAATCAATGAGTGTGCAAATGTGTCTATGTTCGAAATACTGAAAAAGGATTTGTCATTGTCTGTCTTTATGTAGACGACATTTTGATCATGGGTAGTAATAATCAAATGATTAAAGCTACTAAACAGTTACTTAATAGTAAGTTTGATATGAAAGATTTGGGGATAGCAGACGTTATCCTAGGTATTAAAATCCATAGAACATCTGCAGGGTTGGCCTTATCACAGGCTCACTATATAGCTAAGGTTCTTGAGAAATTCAAAAGTTTGAATATAACTCCTGTGAGGAACCCTGTCGATTGTAATCTTAGTTTACTAAAGAACACTGGTAAAGCTACAGCACAAAAGCTATATGCTCAAGTGTTGGGAAGCCTGATGTATGTTATGAACTGCACCAGACCTGATATTGCTTATGCAGTAAGTTTGTTAAGTCGCTTTACTAGTAATCCAAATGAAAATCATTGGAAAGCTATGGTAAGAGTTTTGGGATACCTGAAGTATACTCAAAATTTTGCTTTGCATTACGAGAAATACCCCGCAGTTATAGAAGGGTATTATAATGTAAATTGGATCACCGGCTCTAACGACACTAGATCCACAAGTGGATATGTGTTCACCCTTGGTGGAGGTGTTGTGTGTCTTGGAAATCATCCAAGCAGACCTGCATTGCAAGGTTAACCATGGAAGCAGAATTTATTGCTTTAGATAAAGCCGGTGAAGAAGCCGAATGGCTTCGTAACTTTATTGAGGATGTTCCTAATTGGCCAAAACCGGTACCATCTGTATGCATACATTGTGATAGCCCAATAGCTATTGGAAGGGCCAAGAACGTCATGTATAACGGTAAGTCTAGACACATACGTCGTAGACATGATACCGTAAGACAACTACTCTCGAATGGAATTATTACAATTGACTATGTTAAGTCTAAAGAGAACATAGCGGATCCGTTAACCAAAGGGATTCTTAGAGAGTTGGTTGAAAATTTATCGAAAGGAATGGGTTTAAGGCCTATCAATTGTTGAGCATTGCGGTAACTCTACCTAGAAGAGTGGAGATCCCATGAACTAGGTTCAAAGAGACAACTAAGTGATGGTCGACTGTTCAAACACTGTGGAGTTTTTAAACTCATACTCATTCCTAAGACAAGACAGTGTATTATGAGGGTAAGCATTTAGGCTTTTAATGATTTCTTAATCTGTTGTGTTCAGATGATGTATAGTGAGTTACATCAAAAGAAATCACCTATGTGAGTGTGAAGTGAGGGCCGCTTCTATGAGAATTTTTCAAAGGCCGATTCTCTAAAACACTCGCAGAACCAGGCAGGTGACCCACGGCCAAAATGGGCGCAACAAAGGACCAACAATGCTAGAGAAGCAATTGTGTGACTCCTATTGTCTACGTATACACTAAAGGTTGACGGTTCAAGTCGACCTAGACCACCGATTGACCGAGTATATCCGATAGGTTTTCACTAGAGAAGGTTCAAAGGTAACTCCACCTGTCTCGATGCAGTTGTTTCTCGTTGAGGAAATTACACTTTGCGTTTATACTCTCATGCATTTTTTGTCACGGTGATTTGACTTCTTATGCATGTGGGGGATTGTTGGAATTTATATATATATATATATATATAAATTATATAGACAATCTATTGGTTATGAATAAGAAGTTTGGTAGTGAAAAGGTGTGCCTTTTCATCGACAAACAGATGTATCTTTTCATACTAAACGATGTGTTGTTTCATCCTAATGGACATGTTGTTTCATCCTAACGGACATGTTGTTTCATCCTTGAATGGGTGTCTTTTCGTGTTGAACGAATGTGTCTTTTCGTGTCGAACGAATGTGTCTTTTCGTGTCCAACGGATGTGTTGTTTCGTTATCGAATAGGTGCCTTTTGGAACGTGACTTTACGTTGTCTATAAATAGACACTGACACCTTCATAAAATGGATCCAATTTTTCTGCACTGAAACTCTGCCGGAATTTTTCTCCTTTCGGTTTTGCATATTCCTTTTCATACTCCGGTGTAGTTTCCTCTGGCATTTTGTTGTGTTCGTTTGGGCTGTTGACTGGTAGTGCCACCACTCTTCAGACGAAATTCGTTCTATCCTAGGAGACAAGTGTCCATCTACCTTAGGCATCAGTGAGAGGACAAATTTTCTTAAGGAGACACGTTCTGTGGGCTCGGATTTTATCCTTCTGATTTTGCATATCTGATTCATCATTTTGCATACCTGACAAGTAAGTCTATTTTTTTTAATTGTTTATAATTGCACAGTGATAATTCTGATCATCTACCTCCTCCTCTGCTTTATACATGGGTTCAAACCTCTCAGTGATTTAACATCACCCACTGTCTTCAATACAAATTAATCACACACTAAACTTAAACAACTATTAAGCTCCTCTTATATACTTTTTAAAAGCAGAGGCAAAGTAATAATACTGAGTGAACTGAAACTGAGCTTCTAAGATTCATTCAGTTATAAAAAACTTATCACTACAAACAAAAGTAACAATACAGATACAATGAATAAACCATAGACTATAGAGCACAAACAAATACATGACGTACAGTATTAATAATGAGGATTTAAGAAAAAATAAAGGTATGGTATGGTATGGTATGGTATGGTATCAGAAGTTACCTTATCCTCAGCAGCAAGTAAAGGAAGATTTTTGGGAAGAATCTCAACTCAAGAGGCTCAGAGTCGGGTGCCATCAAGAGGAGAAATGCCTCTGTTCAGTGTCTTTTTTGAGCTGAGCTACAAATACAAATAAAAATACATGTTTTATGGTCGCTGAAACAAAAAGAAAAAAGAAAAAAACGCAATAACACACTTAAAATAAATGGTAGAACCAACGAAATGAAATGAAATGAAATAAAAGCAGAGGCGAAAGAAAGTTCTTTTCCTGTGAGTTGAGGAGCTGCTTGTAGTTGGTAGCTTATCTTGTTGAACAAGATCTTCAACAGTATTGTTATTGTGAGTTGAGCTGAGCTTGATTGAAGAGAAGAGAAGATAAGAGAAGGGGGCTAGGCTTAGGGTTTTTCTTTGGTGGAGAATAGAGAGAGAGAAGAGAGAGAGAGAGAAGAAAGAGAGGAATGAGTGAGTGTTATTAAATTAAATCCCGCCCAATTTTAGATGAAAAATCTTTGAAAATTGTAAATTGTAAATTTGTGATCTGAGATGAGACTGCATCTGCATGTTTCGGATTATGCATTGAGAGGTGAGAGAGACTAAGAGCAATGGTTGGTTATTTTGATCAGTTTTATTTTGGCCCAATCCAATCCATCTTTAATTAATTATAATAAAACTTTAAATTATAATATTTGCGCTGAAATCAAATTATTATAGATTACCTGCTAAAAAGCGCGAGCGTGGTCAAGTGTCCAAAGCACATTACATTGATTTGCATTGGAGAGGGCCACACTTGACTTGACAATCAGACACTACACTACACTGAGTAAAAGCAATGCAATGAATGGACTTGGGTCGGGTGTTATTTTCATCAACATCATCTTTGTTTTGTTTTGTTTTGGGCTCAATCCAATCCATCTTTGTTTTGTCACTTACATCCATCGAGGAGGGAGGGATTTCTTAATTCTAAATAAATAAATGTTAATTAAAATGCTAATTAATATATCTGATTCTATATCCTATACTATACTACCGTAGAAGGAGAGGAGGGGGGAATAAATTATTATTATTAACTACTCAATGAAAGAATTAAATTATAGAACAGTTTCGGATCTTAAAAAAATTATTTAGAAAGTATCTCATAGACTTTCTTTTACATAGAGGGCCTATAAACTTATAGGCCGACCTATTTTATATTATTTATTTTAAATTAAATAAATAAATTATTATTTTAATGGTTTTGAATAATAAAATTATATTATTTTAATTATTTTCTTTAATTATTGAACGTCTTGTAGGCTTAAACAGGCTAACAAGTCTATGTCAAGACTTTTGTTTTTTAAATATACGTCATGCTAAATTTATAATTTGGGCGTGCACAAGCTAACGAATCTGACCATGCCTAAAGTATTTTACATGTGTCTGACCTATTTAAGCTAAAGCCTATCTCTATCCAGCCTATTTACACCCCCCTACTTTTAACAATGGTTTTTCGTTGTTGATTAAATGTGAGTACTATAAATATGCTTTTAACGTTGGTTGGCCCTCCCCGCCTCGCCACCAACCCGCCAAAAACGGGACAGGGCGGGTTAACCCGCCATTAAATATGGGTGGGAAAAATGAACTCACCCCGTTTTATGGGGGGTTGGCGGGTCAACCCGCCAACCCGTCAATTAAAAAAATAAATAATTAAAATTTAAAAATAAATTATATTTTATTAATTTTTCTAATATTATTTTATTTTATTTCACACTTCTTTTAATTTTCTCAATCTCAATCTTAAATGTATACTAATATTTGTCAAAACATTCTTTAGGAACTCATTCGTCTCCATATAAAGATAACATTTGTCATAAATAAAATTGTTATTCTTTATTTTTTCTAAGAAGTACTAATGTAAAAAAAAATTGGATATCACAAAAATTTAATGACAAATGAAATACTACTTAATTGTAAAATATATATATATATAACCCGACGGGTCAACCCGTTTTGACCCACTTCTAGGCGGGGCGGGTTGAAGTGGGTTGGTGGGTTGAAAATCTCAACCCAACTCGTCCCGTTTTGGCGGGTTGACCCGCCGGGCAGTGGCGGAGCCACGTTGTGGCCTACAGTTGCCTTGGCACTGGCTTATTTAGCCACGTCCATTTAGCTACATTTGAAAAGTAGCAAATTCTGTTCAAATTTTTTGAAAATTAGCCACGTTTTGGTCGTAGCCAAAGAACCGTAGCTATTTGGGCACTAGCTGAATTTTTTGGCACTTGCTAACATGTCATGCTGGCTCCGCCACTGCCGTCGTGCTCAACCCATATTGTCACCCCTAAATTTACATATAAAGTAGAGTCATCAAAACAGGCTATCTCTTCCTGTTAGGCCCTAGCTCGCACGAGTTAAGGCAAAAAATCCTACAAATAAAAAAGCCTGCATGAGCCAAAAACTTATATAATCCCACGAGATAGGGCCTGTCCACGAGCCAAAATTTCATATAAGTCAATCATTTGTCATTAATTAAAATTGTGACAGTAGCAAACAGGCATCACCAAAACCTTATCTGAAATTTCCATCCCTGATCCATCTACCGCTCCCAACTTCTACACTATATAATCAACTATAATGGAAAGAACAAAAAATCTTTACGTAATCCTCAAAGACAAGCAATCAATGAGATAAAATAAACCATGTTGTCATATAATTGAATGGAAATTGATTTCTCCGGAGAAACTATTCCCCTATTACAGACTCATAAAAATGTCTCATCCATCTTTTTTCTTTAATATAATGAGTCCCGTATATTTAATGGGTATGCAGAAGAGGAATAATTTCTTCTGCAACATGAGAAACTAGGAAAACTATTGCCACTTTCTTATTCCTCACTTTAACATAAATTCGTTACATTAATTATGCATTTGCTACTTTAGAGTAATAACCAACAAAATAGCTTTAGGCTTCTTTTCAATGGTATGAGATTCACCATTATTGCCTTTATTTTATTTAGTTGTTGATTTCATTAGCAATTTTCGTCTAGCTTCTTTCCTTTGTCATTATTTTCTATCATCCCACCATAGCGGAATGTGGTTGACCCAATTCGCAATTCAACATATAGCTATGAGTTATGAAAGTGCTTGATGAAGTTGAGGTGAAAGTAAAGGATGGGGACAGTGAATTCAGAAAATATCTCTGTCCTTTGCAGAATTTGCATCATCGAAATTCAAAACTTATATAGAAATATAAACAATCCAAATGGAAAAATAAAAGGACGTTTGAAAAATAAACACCAAAAATGAGAAAGATCATGTGGCAGATAGTAGGGGTGTTAACGGGCCGAGCCGAGCCGAGCTTTGATCTTAACGGGCCAAGCCTGTATTTAAACGTGTCAGACTGGCCTTAGCCTGTTACCTGTTACGAATATAATATTAGCCTGTGGCCTGGTTCGTTTACAAAAAATAAAAGCCTGTCTCAAGCCTGTGGCCTGTTTATTTATTAAAAATAAAAACCTTACATTCCAATTTGTAGCCGTATTCAGCCCATTAATCATGCACTGATATGTATTTTTTTGTAAGAAAATAATAGTTGTTTCTTTTATAATAAAAAAACATTAATATTAAAAAATCAAAATAACAACAATAACTTTACTTTATTTTACGTTGCTTTTCCTTAATTTTCTTCCACATTCTAGATTTTTTACATTAAATTTTCTTCCACATTTCTTAATATTCTAGATTTTTTACACTAGATTTGAACCCCACCAATAAATTTTCTTCCACATTTTACATTAATTTTTCTTCCACGGTCGCCGCCATAAGCATCATTATAAGCCGTGGAATCCGCATGGCTTATAAAAATAGATGATGAACATGACTTAGATCGGGGAGAAGAGATAGAGCAGAGACAGAAAACTGAGAAAAGGATGTTGAAATGATTAATATAAAAATATAAAAAATAAATAAATTTAATGTATACGAACCAGCCTCCAAGGCTTCAAGGCCGGGCTTGGCTATGAAAGCCTGAGGCCTTTTAAATAAAAAAGCTTTTGCATGAGTATAAGTCTGGGCTTAATAATAAAAAAAGACGAGCCGAGCCGAAACGGGCCGGGCCTAAGGCCCCTGATAGGCCCTTGGCCTTATTATCACCCCTAGCGGATAGCATAAGTCCCACCACACCTAATAATTTCAATCATTTTTACCTTTCAAGAATCAAGCACTGGATTCGAGATAATTTACACTTTCAATCTCAGCCACTTTACCTTGAAGATCATCTCTGAAAATACACATGATAAAGCCCAAAAATGGTCAAATAGCCTACATAGTATACACAGCTAACCTCGTACACATGCATAATTGAAGTGAACTTTCTTCTTTTCCTTTTTTTCCTAAAATACAAGTATTGCTGAGTTTTAAATGCACACCTACACGGTGTCTCATACCCTTTTATAAAATTTACACATTTTAAATTGGAAAAATTAATTGTCATTTTTTTTTGTAAACAATTAATTGTCATTTTAAATTAGATCACTTTTATTTTAGGTCTCTCTGCTTCTAATTATACAGATGAAAGAAAATATTAAAAATCATTAAATATATATTAAAACGATATAATTTTATTTAGAATAATATAAAATCATGTCCTTTAAAATAAAAAATATTTTCCCTTTTTTTTTGTAACTAAATATTTTCCCTTTAAAATTTAAAAAAGAGGACTAAAAAAATAAATAGACAACCTTATAATTTTGAAGAAATGCTTATGATAAAATAAATAAATTTTCTCTCTTTCCACCAAACAGATCATGGATTTAAAACAACAGTTATTCAGTAATCTAGATCTATAAGCGAGCACAAATATCTAGAATTTTCTCCACCTTTCATATATATATATATATATATATATTATACATGTCCATGTATCATATATATGTTGTATCATATATATTTGTCATCTTCTTACGTCATATATGTTTTTATCAATTAGGTAGAATAATTACTCCTTTTCAAAAAATATAACAACTCTTGTTGATAATTTTTACTAAATCGCCGTGAGTTTGATTCATGTTGATGCTCCTTCATAGGTCAATTACATGTAAGTACCACTGTAAGCACTTGCTGAAACATGTAAATAGAACAATTTTACCCCCTTTACTCTTGTCCCTTTTATGTAACCCTGCTCAATCATAATTTGAGGCTATATGATCCAAAGAGTTATCTACTCCTCTTATATAACTCAAAAACATTAACATATTGAATAATCTATGGACATTTTAGTTGAAACTTCGGTATCATTCACAAAAATTTTAGAAAGCTAAATTTTCCATCCACATTAGACTCATCAGTCTTTACAAATAATCTTGTTCAATCATTCACAAAAAATGTCGATGTTGATCCGACTAATTATTAACCAAACAAGAACAATAGTGAAAATAAAAGTATAAAAATAGAAAGAATGCATGGTTGCGTGACTTGTTGGTTATACAAACTCAAAGAAAATACAAATGAATGGAGGTCAATCTCAGTAGAGAACAAATCTGGGAAGCCAAAGAATTAAATTTGAATCTCATTTACAACTACATAGACAACAAATAATTGGTGTTATCAACTACATAGACAACAAATAATCCGAGTCAATCATTTGTGTAATAATCCGAGTCAATCATTTGTGTAGGATCATAAAGATCAAAGTCAGAATCAAAGTCCAAGTCCAAGTCTTCATTTAAGATTGAGCCTATTGAGCTTAAATTGGTAAGATGTGAAGCATAACTGCCATCCTGGCTTTGGTCAGCCAACCCCTGAAATGGCACAATATTACTTGTTTGCCTAGGACTAATCATCTCACCAGATGAAGAGGATATTTAAAAGGACTGACTTGCTGGGTTGCCTTAGACCTGATTCTTTTCAGTCGAAGTCTTTATTTCTGCATCAATTAAACAAACAAATAAAGTTCTATAAATGAAAAACTATGGTTTTATGAAATTAAAGCAGAAAGGAAAAGAAAAAAATACCTGCAGATGGCTGGCCACATGCGCCCTAGTAAGATGCTTCTCAGCCTTCATCAATTGAAGAATTTTTCTAGGTACAACCTTTGCAATCAAAAGAACATACAAATGTGTCAGACTTCATTAACAATAATGCCATGACATCTACTCCAGTGCACTACAGATTAGGAAGAGTATTTGAGAAAGCATTCAAAATAATGTTGAACAAAAAAATACAGCAATTGGAAAAATACAGCAAACATATACTTTTGCAATACAAAAAAAAAACCCAGAGTTTTCACAGGAATGGAAAAAGGCATCATTGTTCCATTTTTGGCAGCGAATTGAAGACACAGTTGGGACCAATTGGGCAGCTTCCAGCTCTCATGAGACCAAATTAATCATGATCGAATTAAGGAAAATTTGAATTTTGATTTGTTCAGTTTTCGAGAGATGCCAAATAAGTATATTAGCTTAGTCCAAGGAAAGGATTACTGAAATAGAGGAATACATGGGCAGTGGATTTGTTTGTTATTTGGAAATGCACACTGGTATTAACAACGGAGAAGCCATTTTTTATTTTGGTGCAGATTCCAATATTATGACAGAAATTATATATCCAAGTGGGGCTGAGACAGATGTTCGAAGAATTATGGTTGGATTCTGGGCAGTGGATGTGAAGACACTTGTGGAAATAAAGTTTGCAAAGAGAGGTGATGGAACTAGTTTTCACATTGTAATATTATTAGGATTTGATTGTTATTTCTACACAAAAATATAATAAAAGTATTGCTAAAATAAAGCAGAAACATCAATTGATTGACCAATTGTAGCAATTAATAACAATTAAGATAACAACTACTTTGCGTTGTAAAGAAAGAGTGAATAACTTACTGTCAACACCCAAGTCGTTAACAACGGCCACAAAACACCGACCGATGTAGCTCTTCGGTCCAAACAACCCGAGACTGCTTTTGGGTTGATCGGTCCTCTTGGTTAAGACGTTTCTCAAGTTCTACATGAACTTCATCCTCATCTTCTTCCATCTTCTCTGCCTTTTCATCATCTTTATCCTCATCTTCTTCCATCTTCTCAGCTTCATCCTCATCTTCATCTTCTTCCATCTTCTCAGCTTCATCCTCATTTTCAACCTCATTTTCATCCTCATCTTCTTTCATCTTCTCAGCTTTTTCATCATCTTCATCTTCTTCCATCTCCTCAGCTTCATCCTCATCATCTTCCATCTTTTCAGCTTTTTCCTCATCTTCAACATGATGAAAAACCAACATGTTATCATTCCAATCGAAACCAACATCTAAATATTGCGAAAAAAATGAAAGAAAGAAAGAACCATTAATATTTAAAAAAAAATAAAAATGGAAAACCCACATATCTAAATATATCCAATGTTAGTTTTGTTAAATAAAACATCAACTGAAAAAACTAACAAACTCAACTAGACAAAATCAAAAAACAAAAAAAACCAGTTAATAGTCCAGTAATAAGATGTCTGGGCAGACAGAAACAAAAGCACACAATCGAACATCCACTGTATTATCAAGAAAAAAAAGAAACGAAATCGAAAGAAAAGAAAAGCAAGAACATAATGGAAAAGCCACACCCTCAATATTGCCAGAATAATAAAGAAAAAGAAAGAAAGAAACATATATTTCATATGGTATTGACAAAAGACAAGCCACACCCTCAATCTCTATTTTCAAGAAAAAAAAGGAAAGGAAAGAACACAGTCGAATATCAGCAAGAAACCCACATACTCAATCTTGCCAAACAATACAGGCTGGTTGGGTCATCATCTCCCATTGCATCCCATCTCCCATATTCATCCTCATCTTCTTCCATCATCTCAGCTTCATCCTCATCTTCATCCTCTTCCATCTTCTCAGCTTCATCCTCATCTCCATCCTCTTCTACTTGCATCCCATCTCCCATTGCATCCCATCTCCCATATTCATCCTCATCTTCTTCCATCATCTCAGCTTCATCCTCATCTTCATCCTCTTCCATCTTCTCAGCTTTTTCATCATCTTCAACATGATCAAAAACCAACATGTTATCATTCCAATAGAAACCATAGATATTTAAAAAATAAATAAAATAGAAAACCCACATATCTAAATATATCCAATGTTAGTTTTGTTAAATAAAACACCAACTGAAAAAATTAACAAACTCAACTAGACAAAATCAAATTTACAAAATTAAAAAACAAAAAAACCAGTTAATAGTCCAGTAATATAATGTCTGGGCAGACAGAAACAAAAGCATACAATAGAACATCCACAATTTTCAAGAAAAAAAAAGAAACGAAATCAAAAGAAAAGAAAAGCAAGAACATAATGGAAAAGCCACACCCTCAATATTGCCAGAATAATAAAGAAAAAGAAGGAAAGAAACATATATTTCGTATGGTATTGACAAGCAACTGTTGACAAGCCACACCCTCAATCTTCTATTTTCAAGAAAAAAAAAAGAAACATACTGTATTTTCAAGAAAAGAAAAAAGAAAAGAAAAACGAAATCAAAAGAAAAGAAAAGCAAGAACATAATGGAAAAGCCACACTCTCAATATTGCCAGAATAATAAAGAAAAAGAAAGAAAGAAACATATATATTTTGTATGGTATTGACAAGCAACTGTTGACAAGCCACACCCTCAATCTTCTATTTTCAAGAAAAAAAAAGAAACATACTGTATTTTTAAGAAAAGAAAAAAGAAAAGAAAAAAGAACACAGTCGAATATCAGCAAGAAATATCAGCAAGAATATGATGTCTGGGCAGACAGAAACAAAAGCATACAATCGAACATCCACAGTTATCAAGAAAAAAAAAGAAACGAAATCAAAAGAAAAGAAAAGCAAGAACATAATGGAAAAGCCACACCCTCAATATTGCCAGAATAATAAAGAAAAAGAAGGAAAGAAACATATATATTTCGTATGGTATTGACAAGCAACTGTTGACAAGCCACACCCTCAATCTTCTATTTTCAAGAAAAAAAAAGAAACATACTGTATTTTCAAGAAAAGAAAAAAGAAAAGAAAAATGAAATCAAAAGAAAAGAAAAGCAAGAACATAATGGAAAAGCCACACCCTCAATATTGCCAGAATAATAAAGAAAAAGAAAGAAAGAAACATATATTTCATATGGTATTGACAAGCAACTATTGACAAGCCACACCCTCAATCTTCTATTTTCAAGAAAAAAAAGAAACATACTGTATTTTCAAGAAAAGAAAAAAGAAAAGAAAAAAGAACACAGTCGAATATCAGCAAGAAATATCAGCAAGAAACCCACATACTCAATCTTTTCAAGCAAGAAATATCAGCACATAATCAAACATTTTCAAGAAAACAAGAAAAGAAAAGAGAAGAAAAGAAAGGGCAGAAGTAACATACCTAGGTATTGACACCTTTGTAGGAGTGTTGCAAAACAATACAGGCTGGTTGGGTCATCATCTACTTGAATCCCATCTCCCATATTCACCAATTCCATTGTCTTGATAAAACAATCCAAGAACAAGAGAAAGAAACTAGGAAACCCAAAGAAACCAAGAAAACTTTAAGAAGGAGTGAAAACAGAGAAAGAAACCCTAAGAAAACCTTAAGAAAACAGAGAAAGAAACCCTAAGAAAACCTTAAGAAGAGTGAAAAGAGAGAAAGAAAATTTTTAATTTATATTTTTTGGCGGCAAAACTATGATGACCGTTGTATTCTCTTAACTCTTAACTCGTAAGTTATTTCCGTCCCTCTGAAGTTCTAATTTAGCTACTCTTAAAATTTATTATATTTACTAATTTATATTAGCTAATGTATATACATATTAAAAAATATATGTGTGGATGGACAGCTGAGAAATATATATTCTAATTTTAAGGAAATAAAATTCATTTTAATTATTAAAAATAGGAGACATGATTGGGTTGAGAAAAAAATCATCAAAATATATATATATATATATATATATATATATATATATATATATATATATATATATATATAATTCATTATAGTTTGACTAATTACTTTGATTAATTTAATAAAAAAACCCGCGATTCACACTAAAATAAATATAATCATAATAATATTTATTAAAAATTTGGCTTTACTAAATGATAACATCTTTTAAACAAGAGTAACAGAAGAAAGCTTGAGAAGAAGCATTTACAAAGACCTTAATCTAGATGACTTTAAAGAAACTTTGGTTATTGATACCACCATTTAGAAAAAATTCAACAGACACTTAAACGAGGATTAAAATGCAATGAACATTATTTACCCCCACCCCCCCCCCAAAAAAAAAAAAAAAACAGAAATGCAAAGAAGATTGAGAGAAGACAATCTTAGAGTTCTATTGGTTGTGTCCCCACAATCACAACATAATACAGAATGAAGAAGAGGTACTTACTTACCAGAGAGGTGACTACTTCAGTTGTTTGATGAAATACTTCTGAGGGATCTACACCACAGAACACTGGCAGGAGCTTGGTATATTTGGTTCTGCTCCGCTCCGTTATTACCTCCTTAAAACATTTCCAGAGAAAATAGTGTTTACTATTTTCTCTGGAAATGTTTTGAGAAAACAATAACATAAACACTATTTTGAAACTCCTCATCATTATCATGTAAAAAAACACTAGTTGTTTGTTGGGTGCACATGCAAAGAAGAGAGTGGTTCTGATCTGTAATATAATGGGGTAGGTGGTGGCGGTTTCGGTGAACTGAAGACAATGGATCTATGGAAGTGAAATGAGAGTTCAAAGATAATGTAAAGTGAGAGAGAATGGACAGATCGCAGCAATAAGTTTTTGAGAAAGGTGAAAGAGAGAGACACGTAAAGATAGAAAGGTAGGAAGCGGAAAAGCTCAAGAGAGAAGAGTGGACGCAAAAAAATAAAAGCAAGCTCTCTTGTCAAATCACAACTTGCACATTAGGTGAAATGAGGACTGACAAAAGCATTTAATGGCTCTGATCTCTGATCAACAGAACAGTAGTATCTCTCTCATATTCCCCAAATAAACTTTAATCTCATACTACCATCCTTATAAACAAGATAATACATCGATATCAGAAGCAAGGGACTCTCTCTGTAGGGAAAAGCGAAAGACTATGCCTGACACCAGAGATTATAAACTACAGAATAGGAAAATGAATGATACAGGGCTACACAGCACAGCTAGATAGTTTTAATATAATAATCAATGGAGTCATAGCAGCAGGGATTTTAACTACAATTGTTTAAAATTAAAAAAAAATGATATACTATTTAATATGTTTAGAATTTAAAAAAAATAATAATAATATTCTTCATCTTCAATCTTTATTAATAATTTGATAATATCACACTATCATTTTTGGAAAGAAAAAAGATTCAAAATTCCATAAGAAGCCAAGTTTTTGAGAGGGGTGAAAGAGAGAGACACGTATAGAAAGGTAGGAAGTGGAAAAGCTCAGGAGAGATGCAAGGAACCAAATAAAGCTCTCTTGTCAAATCACAAATTAGGTGCTCTGAGGATCTGACTCTGACTCTGATCTCTGATACACAGAACAGTAGTCTAGCATCTCTCCTATTCCCCAAATAAGGTAACACAAACAGCGCAATTAAACTTCAATCATATGCTCTGATACCACTTGTAACGCCTGGCAACTTGCAAGGATCAACGACTGTCCCCACACACTAACACGAGAGTTTTCAGCGTGCTTTGTCCTCACTCGCACACTTCCCGGGAAAACTTCCCAGGAGGTCACCCATCCCTGAATTGCCCCAAGTCAAGCACGCTTAACTGTGGAGTTCTTCCGTTCTGGGCTACCGAAAAGTAGATGCATCTTGTTAGTATAGGTAGTACCAATTAATTCTTATAAGTCATTCCTAACTGTACCGTCCCATACCAGCACAGTCTCTGGTATCCCTCTCTTTCGGGTGTTGATTCGATTCATTCATGAACCCCCAAGCTGCAAGATTTGGCATGAGCCGCTCATTGTCCGTGCCCTTTCGCACCGGCGATCACTCCCTGCCCTTGCCAGCTCTTGGGATGTTACATGATCACCAGCTTCCGCCTGGTTCGTCCTCGAACCACACCGTACTGGAGGAGAGGCCCTGCTCTGATACCACTTGTAACGCCTGGTAACTTGCAAGGATTAACGCCTGGTTCATTTATTTATTTATTTTCTTCTCTTTAAATTAATCACACACTAATCTTAAACAACTATTAATTAACCTCCTCTTATATACATGCATGTTTTTAAAAGCAGAGGCAAAAAGTAATAATACTGAGTGAACCGAAACAGAGCTTCTAAGATTCATTCAGTTATATATAAGAAACTTAACACTACAAACAAAAGTAATAATACAGACAGATACAATGAATGAACCATCGTAGAGCACAAACAAATATACATACATGACACGTACAGTATTAATAATGAGGATTTAAGAAAAAATAAAGGTATGGCATGGTATGGAGGGGAAGTTACCTTATCCTCAGCATTCAGCAGCAAGTAAAGGAAGATTATTGAGAAGAATCTCAACTCAAGAGGCTCAGTGTCGGGGCCATCAAGAGGACTATCTCAGAAATGCCTCTGTTCAGTGTCTTTTTTGAGCTGAGCTACAAATACAAAAAGAAATACATGTTTTATGGTCGCTGAAACAAAAAAAAAGAAAGAAAAAAAACGCAATAACACACTTAAAATAAATGGAAGAACCAATGAAATGAAATGAAAGCAGAGGCGAAAGAAAGTTCCTTTCCTGTGAGTTGAGCTGCTGCTTGTAGTTGGTAGCTTATCTTGTTGAACAAGATCTTCAACAGTATTGTTATTGTGAGTTGAGCTGAGCATCGGCCAAAGGTAACCACCATTTTTGTGATTTGATTGAAAGAAAGAAAGAAAACTTGAAGAAGAACATTCATTTAAGTCAGATTCAATGAATCGTTTGTTTAGAAGGAAGAGAAGATAACGAAAAGAAAAGTTAACCAACCATTTTTGTGATTTGATTGAAGGGTGAGAAGAGAAGAGAAGAGGGGGCTTAGGGTTTTTCTTTGGTGGAGAAGAGAGAGAGGGAGAAGAAAGAGAGGAATGAGTGAGTGTAATTAAATTAAATCCCGCCCAATTAAATTACATTTTTTACGTTTAAGTTAGATGCCAGTGAAAATTAAAATTAAACAATGAAAACATATATGTACGAGTAAACAAGAGAATACATTGATATCAGTAGCAAGGACTCTCTATGGGGGAAAAGATACAAGGATTATAGACTACAGAATAGGTGAATGAATGATACAGTGCTACACAGCACAGCTAGATAGTTTTAATATAATAACACTATCATTTTTTGGAAACAAAAAAAGCTTCAAAATTCCCTAAGAAGCCAAGATTTTGAGAAAGTGAAAGAGAGAGACACGTAGAGAGAGAGAGAAAGGTAGGAGCTCAGGAGAGAAGCAAGGAAGCAAAAAAAAGAAGAAGTGCGCAATTAATAACCAATAAAGCTCTCTTGTCAAATCACAACATTAGGTGCTCTGAGGATCTGACTCTGATCTTCGATTAACAGAACAGTAGTCTAGCATCTCTCCTATTCCCTAAATAAAGTAACACAAACAGCGCAATTAAACTTCAATCTTATTAAGAAATGTTTCAAATCCATTTTTTATTTATTTTCTTCTCTTTAAATTAATCACACACTAAACTTAAACAACTATTAAGCTCCTCTTATATACTTTTTAAAAGCAGAGGCAAAGTAATAATACTGAGTGAACTGAAACTGAGCTTCTAAGATTCATTCAGTTATAAAAAACTTATCACTACAAACAAAAGTAACAATACAGATACAATGAATAAACCATATACTATAGAGCACAAACAAATACATGACGTACAGTATTAATAATGAGGATTTAAGAAAAAATAAAGGTATGGTATGGTAGGGTATCGGAAGTTACCTTATCCTCAGCAGCAAGTAAAGGAAGATTTTTGAGAAGAATCTCAACTCAAGAGGATCAGAGTCGGGTGCCATCAAGAGGAGAAATGCCTCTGTTCAGTGTCTTTTTTAAGCTGAGCTACAAATACAAATAAAAATACATGTTTTATGGTCGCTGAAACAAAAAGAAAAAAATGCAATAACACACTTAAAATAAATGGTAGAACCAACGAAATGAAATGAAATGAAATAAAAGCAGAGGCGAAAGAAAGTTCCTTTCCTGTGAGTTGAGGAGCTGCTTGTAGTTGGTAGCTTATCTTGTTGAACAAGATCTTCAACAGTATTGTTATTGTGAGTTGAGCTGAGCTTGATTGAAGAGAAGAGAAGAGAAGAGAAGGGGGCTAGGCTTAGGGTTTTTCTTTGGTGGAGAAGAAAGAGAGAGAGAGAGAGAGAGAAGAAAGAGAGAAATGAGTGAGTGTTATTAAATTAAATCCCGCCCAATTTTAGATGAAAAATCTTTGAAAATTGTAAATTGTAAATTTGTGATCTGAGATGAGACTGCATCTGCATGTTTCGGATTATGCATTGAGAGGTGAGAGAGACTAAGATCAATGGTTGGTTATTTTGATCAGTTTTGTTTTGGCCCAATCCAATCCATCTTTAATTAATTATAATAAAACTTTAAATTATAATATTTGCGCTGAAATCAAATTATTATAGATTACCTGCTAAAAAGCGCGCGCGTGGTCAAGTGTCCAAAGCACATTACATTGATTTGCATTGGAGAGGGCCTCACTTGACTTGACAATCAGACACTACACTACACTGAGTAAAAGCAATGCAATGAATGGACTTGGGTCGGGTGTTATTTTCAGCAGCATCATCTTTGTTTTGTTTTGTTTTGGGCCCAATCCAATCCAAATATCCAATCCATCTTTGTTTTGTCACTTACATACATCGAGGAGGGAGGGATTTCTTAATTCTAAATAAATAAATGTTAATTAAAATGCTAATTAATATATCGGATTCTATATCCTATACTATACTACCGTAGAAGGAGAGGAGGGGGGAATAAATTATTATTATTAACTACTCAATGAAAGAATTAAATTATAGAACAGTTTCGGATCTTAAAAAAATTATTTAGAAAGTATCTCATAGACTTTCTTTTACATAGAGGGCCTATAAACTTATAGGCCGACCTATTTTATATTATTTATTTTAAATTAAATAAATAAATTATTATTTTAATGGTTTTGAATAATAAAATTATAATATTTTAATTATTTTCTTTAATTATTGAACGTCTTGTAGGCTTAAACAGGCTAACAAGTCTATGTCAAGACTTTTGTTTTTTAAATATACGTCATGCTAAATTTATAATTTGGGCGTGCACAAGCTAACGAATCTGGCCATGCCTAAACTATTTTACATGTGTCTGACCTATTTAAGCTAAAGCCTATCTCTATCCAGCCTATTTACACCCCCCCTACTTTTAACAATGGTTTTTCGTTGTTGATTAAATGTGAGTACTATAAACATGCTTTTAACGTTGGTTGGCCAGCCCCGCCCCGCCACCAACCCGCCAAAAACGGGACAGGGCGGGTTAACCCGCCATTAAATATGGGTGGGAAAAATGAACTCACCCCGTTTTATAGTGGGTTGGCGGGTCAACCCACAACCCGTCAATTAAAAAAATAAATAATTAAAATTTAAAAATAAATTATATTTTATTAATTTTTCTAATATTATTTTATTTTATTTCACACTTCTTTTAATTTTTCTCAATCTCAATCTTAAATGTATACTAATATTTGTCAAAACATTCTTTAGGAACTCATTCGTCTCCATATAAAGATAACATTTGTCATAAATAAATTTGTTATTCTTTATTTTTTCTAAGAAGTACTAATGTAGAAAAAAATTGGATATCACAAAAATTTAATGACAAATGAAATACTACTTAATTGTAAAATATATATATATAACCCGACGGGTCAACCCGTTTTGACCCACTTCTAGGCGGGGCGGGTTGAAGTGGGTTGGTGGGTTGAAAATCTCAACCCAACTCGTCCCGTTTTGGCGGGTTGACCCGCCGGGCAGTGGCGGAGCCACGTTGTGGCCTACAGTTGCCTTGGCACTGGCTTATTTAGCCACGTTCATTTAGCTACATTTCAAAAGTAGCAAATTCTGTTCAAATTTTTTGAAAATTAGCCACGTTTTGGTCGTAGCCAAAGAAACGTAGCTATTTGGGCACTAGCTGAATTTTTTGGCACTTGCTAACATGTCATGCTGGCTCCGCCACTGCCGTCGTGCTCAACCCATATTGTCACCCCTAAATTTACATATAAAGTAGAGTCATCAAAACAGGCTATCTCTTCCTGTTAGGCCCTATCTCGCACGAGTTAAGGCAAAAAATCCTTCAAATAAAAAAGCCTGCATGAGCCAAAAACTTATATAATCCCCCGAGATAGGGCCTGTCCACGAGCCAAAATTTCATATAAGTCAATCATTTGTCATTAATTAAAATTGTGACAGTAGCAAACAGGCATCACCAAAAACCTTATCTGAAATTTCCATCCCTGATCCATCTACCACTCCCAACTTCTACACTATATAATCAACTATAATGGAAAGAACAAAAAATCTTTACGTAATCCTCCAAGACAAGCAATCAATGAGATAAAATAAACCATGTTGTCATATAATTGAATGGAAATTGATTTCTCCGGAGAAACTATTCCCCTATTACAGACTCAGAAAAATGTCTCATCCATCTTTTTTCTTTAATATAATGAGTCCCGTATATTTAATGGGTATGCAGAAGAGGAATAATTTCTTCTGCAACATGAGAAACTAGGAAAACTATTGCCACTTTGTTATTCCTCACTTTAACATAAATTCGTTACATTAATTATGCATTTGCTACTTTAGAGTAATAACCAACAAAATAGCTTTAGGCTTCTTTTCAATGGTATGAGATTCACCATTATTGCCTTTATTTTATTTAGCTGTTGATTTCATTAGCAATTTTCGTCTAGCTTCTTTCCTTTGTCATTATTTTCTATCATCCCACCATAGCGGAATGTGGTTGACCCAATTCGCAATTCAACATATAGCTATGAGTTATGAAAGTGCTTGATGAAGTTGAGGTGAAAGTAAAGGATGGGGACAGTGAATTCAGAAAATATCTCTGTCCTTTGCAGAATCTGCATCATCGAAATTCAAAACTTAGATAGAAATATAAACCATCCAAATGGAAAAATAAAAGGACGTTTGAAAAATAAACACCAAAAATGAGAAAGATCATGTGGCAGATAGTAGGGTGGTTAACGGGCCGAGCCGAGCCGAGCTTTGATCTTAACGGGCCAAGCCTGTATTTAAACGTGTCAGACTGGCCTTAGCCTGTTACCTGTTACGAATATAATATTAGCCTGTGGCCTGGTTCGTTTACAAAAAATAAAAGCTTGTCTCAAGCCTGTGGCCTGTTTATTTATTAAAAATAAAAACCTTACATTCCAATTTGTAGCCGTATTCAGTCCATTAATCATGCACTGATATGTATTTTTTTGTAAGAAAATAATAGTTGTTTCTTTTATAATAAAAAACATTAATATTAAAAAATCAAAATAACAACATCACCTTTACTTTATTTTACGTTGTTTTTCCTTAATTTTCTTCCACATTCTAGATTTTTTACATTAAATTTTCTTCCACATTTCTTAATATTCTAGATTTTTTACACTAGATTTGAACCCCACCAATAAATTTTCTTCCACATTTTACATTAATTTTTCTTCCACGGTCGCCGCCATAAGCATCATTATAAGCCGTGGAATCCGCATGGCTTATAAAAATAGATGATGATGAACATGACTTATCGGGGAGAAGAGATAGAGCAGAGACAGAAAACTGAGAAAAGGATGTTGAAATGATTAATATAAAAATATAAAAAATAAATAAATTTAATGTATACGGGCCAGCCTCCAAGGCTTCAAGGCCGGGCTTGGCTATGAAAGCCTGAGGCCTTTTAAATAAAAAAGCTTTTGCATGAGTATAAGTCTGGGCTTAATAATAAAAAAAAGACTAGCCGAGCCGAAACGGGCCGGGCCTAAGGCCCCTGATAGGCCCTTGGCCTTATTATCACCCCTAGCGGATAGCATAAGTCCCACCACACCTAATAATTTCAATCATTTTTACCTTTCAAGAATCAAGTACTGGATTCGAGATAATTTACACTTTCAATCCCAGCCACTTTACCTTGAAGATCATCTCTGAAAATACACATGATAAAGCCCAAAAATGGTCAAATAGCCTACATAGTATACACAGCTAACCTCGTACACATGCATAATTCAAGTGAACTTTCTTCTTTTCCTTTTTTCCTAAAATACAAGTATTGCTGAGTTTTAAATGCACACCTACACGGTGTCTCATACCCTTTTATAAAATTTACACATTTTAAATTGGAAAAATTAATTGTCATTTTTTTTTGTAAACAATTAATTGTCATTTTAAATTAGATGACTTTTATTTTAGGTCTCTCTGCTTCTAATTATACAGAGGAAAGAAAATATTAAAAATCATTAAATATATATTAAAACGATATAATTTTATTTAGAATAATATAAAATCATGTCCTTTAAAATAAAAAATATTTTCCCTTTTTTTTTTGTAACTAAATATTTTCCCTTTAAAATTTAAAAAAGAGGACTAAAAAATAATTAGACAACCTTATAATTTTGAAGAAATGCTTATGATAAAATAAATAAATTTTCTCTCTTTCCACCAAACAGATCATGGATTTAAAACAACAGTTATTCAGTAATCTAAATATATATATATATATATATATATATATATATTATTAAGACATTTCTGTTTCAGAATATGGTAGTGGACTAGTGTCGTCTCTATACAAGTCCATGTATCATATATATTTGTCATCTTCTTACGTCATATATGTTTTTATCAATTAGGTAGAATAATTACTCCTTTTCAAAAAATATAACAACTCTTGTTGATAATTTTTACTAAATCGTCGTGAGTTTGATTCATGTTGATGCTCCTTCATAGGTCAATTACATGTAAGTACCACTGTAAGCACTTGCTGAAACATGTAAATAGAACAATTTTACCCCCTTTACTCTTGTCCCTTTTATGTAACCCTGCTCAATCATAATTTGAGGCTATATGATCCAAAGAGTTATCTACTCCTCTTATATAACTCAAAAACATTAACATATTGAATAATCTATGGACATTTATACTAGTAATTGATTGACCAATTGTAGCAATTAATAACAATTAAGATAACAACTACTTTGCATTGTAGAGAAAGAGTGAATAACTTACTGTCAACACCCAAGTCATTAACAGCGGCCACAAAACACCGACCGATGTAGCTCTTTGGTCCAAACAACCCGAGACTACTTTTGGGTTGATCGGTCCTCTTGGTTAAGAACTTTCTTAAGCTCTACATGAACTTCATCCTCATCTTCTTCCATCTTCTCAGCTTGTTCATCATCTTTATCCTCATCTTCTTCCATCTTCTCAGCTTCATCCTCATCTTCATCTTCTTCCATCTTCTCAGCTTCATCCTCATTTTCATCCTCATTTTCATCCTCATCGTCTCAACTTTTTCATCATCTTCATCTTCTTCCATCTCCTCAGCTTCATCCTCATCATCTTCCATCTTTTCAGCTTTTTCATCATCTTCAACATGATGAAACACCAACATGTTATCATTCCAATCGAAACCAACATCTAAATATTGCGAAAAAAAAACGAAAGAAAGAAAGAAAGAACCATTAATATTTAAAAAATAAATAAAATGGAAAACCCACATATCTAAATATATCCAATGTTAGTTTTGTTAAATAAAACACCAACTGAAAAAACTAACAAACTCAACTAGACAAAATCAAAAAACAAAAAAACCAGTTAATAGTCCAGTAATAAGGTGTCTGGGCAGACAGAAACAAAAGCACACAATCGAACATCCACTGTATTATCAAGAAAAAAAAAGAAATGAAATCGAAAGAAAAGAAAAGAAAGAACATAATGGAAAAGCCACACCCTCAATATTGCCAGAATAATAAAGAAAAAGAAAGAAAGAAACATATATTTCATATGGTATTGACAAAAGACAAGCCACGCCCTCAATCTCTATTTTCAAGAAAAAAAAAGGAGAGGAAAGAACACAGTCGAATATCAGCAAGAAACCCACATACTCAATCTTTTCAAGCAAGAAATATCTTTTCAAGCAAGAAATATCAGCATATAATCAAACATTTTCAAGAAAAAAAGAAAAGAAAAGAAAAGAAAAGAAAGGGCAGAAGTACCATACCTAGGTAATGACACCTTTGTAGGAGTGTTGCCAAACAATACAGGCTGGTTGGGTCATCATCTCCCATTGCATCCCATCTCCCATATTCATCCTCATCTTCTTCCATCATCTCAGCTTCATCCTCATCTTCATCCTCTTCCATCTTCTCATCTTCATCCTCATCTACTTGCATCCCATCTCCCATTGCATCCCATCTCCCATATTCATCCTCATCTTCTTCCATCATCTCAGCTTCATCCTCATCTTCATCCTCTTCCATCTTCTCAGCTTCATCCTCTTCTACTTGCATCCCATCTCCCATATTCATCCTCATCTTCTTGCATCATCTCAGCTTCATCCTCATCTTCATCCTCTTCCATCTTCTCAGCTTCATCCTCTTCTATCATCTCAGCTTCATCCTCATCTTCATCCTCTTCCATCTTCTCGGCTTTTTCATCATCTTCAACATGATGAAAAACCAACATGTTATCATTCCAATCGAAACCATAGATATTTAAAAAATAAATAAAATAGAAAACCCACATATCTAAATATATCCAATGTTAGTTTTGTTAAATAAAACACCAACTGAAAAAATTAACAAACTCAACTAGACAAAATCAAATTTACGAAATTAAAAAACAAAAAAACCAGTTAATAGTCCAGTAATATGATGTCTGGGCAGACAGAAACAAAAGCATACAATCGAACATCCACAGTTATCAAGAAAAAAAAAAGAAACGAAATCAAAAGAAAAGAAAAGCAAGAACATAATGGAAAAGCCACACCCTCAATATTGCCAGAATAATAAAGAAAAAGAAAGAAAGAAACATATATTTCATATGGTATTGACAAGCAACTGTTGACAAGCCACACCCTCAATCTTCTATTTTCAAGAAAAAAAAAGAAACATACTATATTTTCAAGAAAAGAAAAAAGAAAAGAAAAACAAAATCAAAATAAAAGAAAAGCAAGAACATAATGGAAAAGCCACACCCTCAATATTGCCAGAATAATAAAGAAAAAGAAAGAAAGAAACATATATATTTCGTATGGTATTGACAAGCAACTGTTGACAAGCCACACCCTCAGTCTTCTATTTTCAAGAAAAAAAAAAGAAACATACTGTATTTTCAAGAAAAGAAAAAAGAACACAGTCGAATATCAGCAAGAAATATCAGCAAGAATATGATGTCTGGGCAGACAGAAACAAAAGCATACAATCGAACATCCACAGTTATCAAGAAAAAAAAAGAAACGAAATCAAAAGAAAAGAAAAGCAAGAACATAATGGAAAAGCCACACCCTCAATATTGCCAGAATAATAAAGAAAAAGAAAGAAAGAAACATATATATTTCGTATGGTATTGACAAGCAACTGTTGACAAGCCACACCCTCAATCTTCTATTTTCAAGAAAAAAAAAGAAACATACTGTATTTTCAAGAAAAGAAAAAAGAAAAGAAAAACGAAATCAAAAGAAAAGAAAAGCAAGAACACACACCCTCAATATTGCCAGAATAATAAAGAAAAAGAAAGAAAGAAACATATATTTCATATGGTATTGACAAGCAACTGTTGACAAGCCACACCCTCAATCTTCTATTTTCAAGAAAAAAAAAGAAACATACTGTATTTTCAAGAAAAGAAAAAAGAAAAGAAAAAAGAACACAGTCGAATATCAGCAAGAAACCCACATACTCAATCTTTTCAAGCGAGAAATATCAGCACATAATCAAACATTTTCAAGAAAAAAAGAAAAGAGAAGAGAAGAAAAGAAAGGGCAGAAGTAACATACCTAGGTATTGACACCTTTGTAGGAGTGTTGCCAAACAATAAAGGCTGGTTGGGTCATGATCTACTTGCATCCCATCTCCCATATTCACCAATTCCATTGTCTTGATAAAACAATCCAAGAACAAGAGAAAGAAACAAGCAAGAACAAGAGAAATAAACTAGGAAACCCAAAGAAACCAAGAAAACTTTAAGAAGGAGTGAAAACAGAGAAAGAAACCCTAAGAAAACCTTAAGAAGAGTGAAAAGAGAGAAAGAAAATTTTTAATTTATTTTTTTGGTGGCAAAACTATGATGACTGTTGTATTCTCTTAACTCTTAACTCGTAAGTTATTTCCGTCCCTCTGAAGTTCTAATTTAGCTACTCTTAAAATTTATTATATTTACTAATTTATATTAGCTAATGTATATACATATTAAAAAATATATGTGTGGATCGACAGCTGAGAAATATATATTCTAATTTTAAGGAAATAAAATTCATTTTAATTATTAAAAATATGAGACATGATTGGGTTGAGAAAAAATTCATCACAATATATATATATATATATATATATAATTCATTATAGTTTGACTAATTACTTTGATTAATTTAATAAAAAAAACCCGCGATTCACACTAAATTAAATATAATCATAATAATATTTATTAAAAATTTGGCTTTACTAAATGCTAACATCTTTTAAACAAGAGTAACAGAAGAAAGCTTGAGAAGAAGCATTTACAAAGACCTTAATCTAGATGACTTTAAAGAAACTTTGGTTATTGATACCACCATTTAGAAATAATTCAACAGACGCTTAAACGAGGATTAAAATGCAATGAACATTATTCACCCCCCCAAAAAAAAACAGAAATGCAAAGAAGATTGAGAGAAGACAATCTTAGAGTTCTATTGGTTGTGTCCCCACAATCACAACATAATAGGAGAGAATAGTAGTATCAGTAGTATCTCTCTCCTATTCCCCAAATAAACTTTAATCTCATACTACCATCCTTATAAACAAGAGAATACATCGATATCAGGAGCAAGGGACTCTCTTTGTAGGGAAAAAGAGAAAGACTATGCATGACACCAGAGATTATAAACTACAGAATAGGTGAATGAATGATACAGGGCTACACAGCACAGCTAGATAGTTTTAATATAATAATCAATGGAGTCATAGCAGCAGGGATTTTAACTACAATTGTTTAAAATTAAAAAAAAATGATATACTATTTAATATGTTTAGAATTTAAAAAAAATAATAATAATATTCTTCATCTTCAATCTTTATTAATAATTTGATAATATCACACTATCATTTTTGGAAAGAAAAAAGATTCAAAATTCCATAAGAAGCCAAGTTTTTGAGAAAGGTGAAAGAGAGAGACACGTATAGAAAGGTAGGAAGTGGAAAAGCTCAGGAGAGATGCAAGGAACCAAATAAAGCTCTCTTGTCAAATCACAAATTAGGTGCTCTGAGGATCTGACTCTGACTCTGATCTCTGATCAACAGAACAGTAGTCTAGCATCTCTCCTATTCCCCAAATAAAGTAACACAAACAGCGCAATTAAACTTCAATCTTATTAAGAAATTTTTCAAATTCATTTATTTATTTATTTTCTTCTCTTTAAATTAATCACACACTAAACTTAAACAACTATTAATTAACCTCCTCTTATATACATGCATGTTTTTAAAAGCAGAGGCAAAAAGTAATAATACTGAGTGAACCGAAACAGAGCTTCTAAGATTCATTCAGTTATATATAAGAAACTTAACACTACAAACAAAAGTAATAATACAGACAGATACAATGAATGAACCATCATAGAGCACAAACAAATATACATACATGACACGTACAGTATTAATAATGAGGATTTAAGAAAAAATAAAGGTATGGCATGGTATGGAGGGGAAGTTACCTTATCCTCAGCATTCAGCAGCAAGTAAAGGAAGATTATTGAGAAGAATCTCAACTCAAGAGGCTCAGTGTCGGGGGCCATCAAGAGGACTAGCTCAGAAATGCCTCTGTTCAGTGTCTTTTTTGAGCTGAGCTACAAATACAAAAAGAAATACATGTTTTATGGTCGCTGAAACAAAAAAAAAGAAAGAAAAAAAACGCAATAACACACTTAAAATAAATGGAAGAACCAATGAAATGAAATGAAAGCAGAGGCGAAAGAAAGTTCCTTTCCTGTGAGTTGAGCTGCTGCTTGTAGTTGGTAGCTTATCTTGTTGAACAAGATCTTCAACAGTATTGTTATTTTGAGTTGAGCTGAGCATCGGCCAAAGGTAACCACCATTTTTGTGATTTGATTGAAAGAAAGAAAGAAAACTTGAAGAAGAACATTCATTCAAGTCAGATTCAATGAATCGTTTGTTTAGAAGGAAGAGAAGATAATGAAAAGAAAAGGTAACCAACCATTTTTGTGATTTGATTGAAGGGTGAGAAGAGAAGAGAAGAGAAGAGGGGGCTTAGGGTTTTTCTTTGGTGGAGAAGAGAGAGAGGGAGAAGAAAGAGAGGAATGAGTGAGTGTAATTAAATTAAATCCCGCCCAATTAAATTACATTTTTTACGTTTAAGCTAGATGCCAGTGAAAATTAAAATTAAACAATGAAAACATATATGTACGAGTAAACAAGAGAATACATCGATATCAGTAGCAAGGACTCTCTTTGGGGGAAAAGATACAAGGATTATAGACTACAGAATAGGTGAATGAATGATACAGTGCTACACAGCACAGCTAGATAGTTTTAATATAATAACACTATCATTTTTTGGAAACAAAAAAAGCTTCAAAATTCCCTAAGAAGCCAAGATTTTGAGAAAGTGAAAGAGAGAGACACGTAGAGAGAGAGAGAGAGAGAGAGAGAGAAAGGTAGGAGCTCAGGAGAGAAGCAAGGAAGCAAAAAAAAAAGAAGTGCGCAATTAATAACCAATAAAGCTCTCTTGTCAAATCACAACATTAGGTGCTCTGAGGATCTGACTCTGATCTTCGATCAACAGAACAGTAGTCTAGCATCTTCATCCTAAACGATGTGTTGTTTCATCCTAATGGACATGTTGTTTCATCCTAACGGACATGTTGTTTCATCCTTGAATGGGTGTCTTTTCGTGTTGAACGAATGTGTCTTTTCGTGTCGAACGAATGTGTCTTTTCGTGTCCAACGGATGTGTTGTTTCGTCATCGAATAGGTGCCTTTTGGAACATGACTTTACGTTGTCTATAAATAGACACTGACACCTTCATAAAATGGATCCAATTTTTCTGCACTGAAACTCTGCCGGAATTTTTCTCCTTCCAGTTTTGCATGTTCCTTTTCATACTCCGGTGTAGTTTCCTCTGACATTTTGTTGTGTTCGTTTGGGCTGTTGACTGGTAGTGCCGCCACTCTTCAGACGAAATCCGTTCTATCTTGGGAGACAAGTGTCCATCTACCTTAGGCATCAGTGAGGGGACAAATTGTCTTAAGGAGACACGTTCTGTGGGCTCGGATTTTATCCTTCTGATTTTGCATATCTGATTCATCATTCTGTCTTTCTCTAATACCTGACAAGTAAGTCTGTTTTTTTAATTGTTTATAATTGCACAGTGATAATTATGATCATCTACCTCCTCCTCTGCTTTATACATGGGTTCAAACCTCTCAGTGATTTAACATCACCCACTGTCTTCAATAACAATCTTAAGACAATTGAATGCCAATAAATGCATAACATTTCACACATAATAATTAATATAACAAAATATTCATGTCATAAGTATTTCTCATTTATCATACTATACCATTAAATGACATCAAATTTCACTGCATTTCTCATTGAACCAGCATCAAAATAAGCACATCAAACCAAAAGGTCATATATCAATTTTTGGTACCATGCTTATAAATATATAAAGCCATTTCACAAAAGACTTAATATAATTGGAAAGACCATCAACCATCAAACCGGATTCGTCACATGGCATGGTTGTCTTACACGAAACAATTCTTTTAGAATAAAGGCATGCATATAATTAGTCATATATATACAATCAAAGGCCACAAACCCAAAATTATATGTAGGCATTAATTCAAAAATCATAACCAATCAATGGAAACCTTTCAATTTTTCATTATGGTCCTCTGTAATTTTAATTCAAGTGCCTCAATATACAAAGCATCGATATGTTTACTTCCATGAATTTCACTCATGGTTTCAAAAATCATATATTCAACAACAATAAACTGGAAAGAAAGACCGTAACAGTGCATTAAAACTACAAAGGCTATTCAAAACCATTATGAACACGAAGATCGAGAAACCCAATGTGAAGCACTTTCACAATTCATGATTACAAAATTCAATGCAATTCATGAGTCTATGGGTATATAGCGGAACATTATCATTCCAATAATCATGATATTACCAACCGATGCTTACGGTTCCAACCATGACATTTCGATGTTCTCAAAGAAATGGAAACCAACAGTACATCTTTCCATGCAAAATCAAAACATTAGTTGTTGTTTCTGTTCGTTTTCATACTGGTTTGAATTTTTCATTTAAAAAAAAAAACGGAAAATTTGTATACACGGTTAACCCTCGGTTTGTTTTGAAACCACCACAGAAATAAAGGGATCTGTTTAATATAATACTTGTACAAAGATTATTATAATATTGGTTTTTCATATTGATTTTGAAAAGTAATTTATCGATGGTCGTGCCTTCATATTGGTTTTGATATATACTACAGTACGGTTTGCTTTTGAATACGGAAGTATGTATAAAACCAAAACCTTGCCTTGATATTTGAAAACTACTTCGTGAATATTGTTCTAATATGATATTTGTTAGTTTTCGTGATTTGTCTTCTACATATATATACATCTTCTATTACGTAATATATATGTTATTGTTCTAAAAGTCCTGTGTGGATTTTGGCTTTCATATATATCATTTGTTTCTCGTTTATCGTGCTACATTGTATTTTAAATAGAATGTGTCATGTTGATGCTTGAATTAATGTTTATAATTGATATGCGATTGCTTATCAAATGCACTGTGTGTGAACCGTGGATGTCTTTTGCAAGTGAAACCATATGAAGTTTCTTTCTCAATAGATATCATGTATTACTTGATGCATTACGGCTTTCGGATGCCATTAGACACTGCATGTTGTGTTTTGGTTTGTGAAAAAAAAAAAAAAAATTTGATAGCCATTACTGTGGCACGAAATGTTGCACCGAATGGTTGATCTTGAGAGTCAGACCAAAATGTCTCCGTTGATTCATGGACTCATACCATGTATAAAGGGTGCATTGCAATTAAATCCATGATTGCACATAAAAAAAAAAAGGAACTGCAAAGGGTCAGTTTTGAAATGCATGAATTGATGCATAAAATAGTTTTTGGTGGAAACTTGATGGGGTTTTCACGGTTGGAATTTGATGGTTACATTTGAATAAGTAACCACAAGTGAACCAAACGGTTCATGTGAATTTATGGCTGAAGCACAATTTCATGTTGCCATAATCGTATCCGGCCCGAATTAATTTTGTCATCTAAATATTGAGTTTCTTAATTTATTGGCTTTAATTGAATTTGTAGTGGGGCTATTATTATGAGAGAGAAAAAATGACATTTGGAAAGTAGTGAATTAGATGGCATTTTATATTGAATACGTGATTAATATATATGTGCATTTTTTGAGAATATGTGTTGACTGCAATGTTGCAAACAATACATAATAATTGTGTTTTTGCATGAAAGAAAAATAACTTTGAGAATGCAAAATGTGGAATCTTAAATTCTCTGTGTTTGCAAAATATTTGCATTTTGGAATTAAAGTATGATAAATTTCTTGAAAATATCTGAGTTGATTTAATTCCAAATTATATGTTTTATTTCAAATATCATAAATGATGTGACGATTATGTATCATTTTAAGGGTTAAATTGGAATTTATTATTTGATATATGTGTTATAGTCGAATAATGTTAAATTGAAAGTTTAAGGTATTAAGGAGCGATCAAGGGGGAGATTACGATGACCCTTTGAGAAATTTGTTTAGAGTTTGAAATTTTACACAAAACGATGGCTTCTTATGCTCCACAATCCAATGGGATTGTTGAGAGGAATGATGTCCTCTTTGAGGAATTTTGTTTAGAGTTTGGTACTATATATCAAACGATTGCTCCTTATGGTGTTGCAATTTAATGTGATTGCGTATAAAGAACCAGACATTAAATAAAATGATGTTGTTGATGTCTGGTTTATGGGGCAAAGTCATTTAATGACAAATTATATAATCAGTAAAGTACCCCACAAGAAAATTAAGAACATTCCCTATGAAATGTGGAAAGGTAGGGAGCCTACCTTGAATTATCTTGAAGTGTGGGGGTGTTTGGCTAAGGTTGCGGTTCCTAAACCTAAAAGGTTGAAAATCGGACCTAAAACTGTGGATTGTGTATTCATTGGTTATGCAGGTTTCTGGTTTATAAATCTGATGTTTCAGATATACATGTTAATACGGTTATTGAGTCAAGGGAAGTTACTTTCCTTGAAGACGTATTTCCGTATAAGAAAATATATGAATCAAGTGGTAATAATGATGATCAGGTTGTGATACCTCAGGATGCTACAACTGATACTGATCCTGTAGAGGATGTAGAAGATGAACCTAGACGTAGCAAGAGGCAAAGGACCGCCACATCCTTTGGACCTGATTTTATGACATATCTATTAGAAAATGAGCCTCGGACGTATAAGGAAGCTATAACGTCCCCGGAAAGACCATTCTGGGAAGAAGCTATCAATAGTGAGATAGAATCTATCTTGTCCAACCACACTTGGGAATTGGTAAATCTTCCTCCTGGCAATAAGCCTTTAGGAAGTAAGTGGGTTTTCAAAAGAAAAATGAAAGAGAATGGCACTATTGATAAATATAAAGCAAGGCTTGTGGTAAAAGGTTACAGGCAACGTGAAGGTCTCGATTTTTCGATACTTATTCACCGGTTACAAGGATCACATCTATTAGGATGTTGATCGCGGTAGCTGCATTGAATGGATTACAAATACATCAAATGGATGTTAAGACTGCCTTCTTAAACGGCGACCTGGAAGAAGAGATATATTTAGAACAACCTGAAGGTTTTGTTGTTCCAGGACAAGAACGGAAAGTTTGTCGCTTATTAAAATCCCTTTACGGGTTAAAGCAAGCTCCAAAACAATGGCATGAGAAATTTGACAAAGTTATGTTGTCAAATGAATTTCGAATTAATGAATGTGACAAATGTGTCTATGTTTGAAATACTGAAAAAGGTTTTGCCATTGTCTGTCTTTATGTAGACGACATGTTGATCATGGGTAGTAATAATCAAATGATTAATGCTACTAAACAATTACTTAAAAGTAAGTTTGATATGAAAGATATGGGGATAGCAGACGTTATCCTAGGTATTAAAATCCATAGAACATCTACAGGGTTGGCCTTATCACAGGCTCACTATATAGCTAAGGTTCTTGAGAAATTCAAGAGTTTGAATATAACTCCTGTGAGGAACCTGTAATTTGAGTTTATTTATTAGAACACTGGTAAAGCTACAGCACAAAAGCTATATGCTCAAGTGTTGGGAAGCCTTATGTATGTTATGAACTGCACCAGACCTGATATTGCTTATGCAGTAAGTCTGTTAAGTCGCTTTACCAGTAATCCAAATGAGAATCATTGGAAAGCTATGGTAAGAGTTTTGGGATACTTGAAGTATACTCAGAATTATGCTTTGTATTACGAGAAATACCCTGCGGTTATAGAAGGGTATTGTGATGCAAATTGGATCACCGGCTCTAACGACACTAGATCCACAAGTGGATATGTGTTTACCCTTGGTGGAGGTGCTATGTCTTGGAAATCGTCCAAGCAAACCTGCATTGCAAGGTCAACCATGGAAGCAGAATTTATTGCTTTAGATAAGGCCGGTGAAGAAGCCGAATGGCTTCGTAATTTTATTGAGGATGTTCCTAATTGGCCAAGACCGGTACCATCCGTATGCATACCTTGTGATAGCCAAGCAGCTATTGGAAGGGCCAAGAACGTCATGTATAACGGTAAGTCTAGACACATACGTCGAAGACATGATACCGTAAGACAACTATTCTCGAATGGAATCATTTCAATTGACTATGTTAAGTCTAAGGAAAACATAGCGGATCCGTTAACCAAAGGGATTCCTAGAGAGTTGGTTGAAAATTTGTCGAAAGGAATGGGTTGTTTTTTCTTTTTCTTTCGTACTGTAAACAATGAAACGGTTTTCATATCTATCTATATATATGAAAGCCAAGTGACTTTATTAAATGCTTGTGCACAGCGGTTTATTGCAACCGAAGAATTCTATGCATATATTATTATATTATGAAGGTTTACGGTTAATAATAACCATTGAATGAGTCTCGGTTATCAATTCCATGCATGGCTGGCAATTTATATATATGTTTATATGGCCTGTTTCAATACCTTTAAGGTCGAAGGAAGTTTCCTTTTTTTTTTTAAAAAAAAATGGAAATTCTGGTTCTATTCTTTTATACATGGCATCTGTAACATTTACGGATTTGACAAACTCAACTTCGAAATAGTAAATGCATTTATGGCATTGAATTTATGATTGGAAATTAAATTTCAAACCTTGATTTGGTGTCAACCTCTTGCAGATTGAAAATGTTTCTTTGAAACATTGCATCTTTTGAATTTAAAGGAAAAAAAATGGCAGTTTATTAACTATCTATTTTATAACTTGCTGCTGGAGCATTTTCCTTGTTTTATCTTGGTTTGATACTTCATTATTTAAATTTAAGTTGTGACAGTTATTACGTAGCCTCCATCATGTAATCGGTTATTGGGTTTTCTTACATGATATGAATCCAACTATGTTGGGATATGGACAAACATCATTTATAAAGGTGATAATTATTACACCCAACGTTATGGGTGTCCTGGTGGCAAGTGTGATGTACTATCATCTTTTGAGGAACCAAGGTTAGAAACCTTTTGGCCATTGGAGTGTGATTTTATTTCTTATGTGAATGTAACCACCACGCCACTGTAGGTGGTATACTAAGTTTTTGGCATTTTAGAATATGTCAAGTGAATTAGCATTGCTTGTTGTCATTCAAGTAATCTGAGGACAAATGGATGCGTTTTAATATCTATAATACGTTGATAATGATGCATCGAATGGATATCGTGATGATGATCCATTGGAGAATTAATACATTTATTTCGTGGGAAATCTCTCGATTTCTTTGAATGAATATATATGAAGCAACTAATGAGTGTCATTACTCGTTTATGTGTATGAATGCATTGTGATTAATTGCATTAATTGAGATGTGATTTAAATGTGGAAATTAATTATGTATTGCATTGGATTCAATTACCTATGATTTGGATGTCATAAATGATATGCTGGTTGTGTATTATTTTATGGTTAACATGAAGTTTATGGTGAGATATATTCAATTTTTGTAGAGTCATAAAGTCTCTCCATATATGTTTAACGATTTTGATTTTATGATAGCCAGTGATAATTCTTTCTTAATTCCACTGTGTTAAAGATGGATATAAAAGTTTTATGTCCAATGAAATATTCTGTATTATATGAACGTGGAAAGAGCTATCTTAGTCATGGCATGATCAAAGTCAATGTGATGGCTTTAAATGTTGTCAATGACATAATAATTGTATATTATTTTATGGTAATGTTCAGTAAGAAAATTAAAGGCATAAGGAGCAATCTAGTGGGGAGAGTATGATGCCCCTTCGAGAAATTTTGTTTAAAGTTTGGTATTACATACCAAAAGATGGCTCCTTATGCTTCAGAATCCAATAGTATTGCTGAGAGAAAGAACCAGACATTAAATGAAATGATGTTGTTGACGTCTGGTTTGTGGGGGAAAATCATTTTAATGATAAAGTGTACAATCAATAAAGTACCCCACAAGAAAAATTAAGAACACCCCCTATGAAATATGGAAAGGTAGGGAGCCTACCTTGAATTATCTTGAAGTGTGGGGGTGTTTGACAAAGAGCATACCATACGACATATGGAAAGGAAAGAAGTCATCCCTGAAATATTTTAGAGTGTGGGGGTGCTTGGCTAAGGTTGCGGTTCCTAAACCTAAGAAGTTGAAAATCGGACCTAAAACCGTGGATTGTGTATTCATCGGTTATGCACTTAATAGTAGTGCTTATCGGTTTCTAGTTTATAAATCTGATGTCTCAGACATACAAGTTAATACGGTTATTGAGTCAAGGGAAGTTACTTTCTTTGAAGACGTATTTCCGTATAAGAAAATACAAGAATCAAATGGTAATAATGATGACCAGGTTGTGATACCTCGGGATGCTACAACTAATATTGATCCTGTAGAGGATGTAAAAGATGAACCTAGACGTAGCAAGAGGCAAAGGACCGCCACATCCTTTGGACATGATTTTATGACATATTTATTAGAAAATGAGCCTCGAACGTCTAAGGAAGCTATAACGTCCCTGGAAGGACCATTCTGGGAAGAGGCTATCAATAGTGAGATAGAGTCTATCTTGTCCAACCACACTTGGGAATTGGTAAACCTTCCTCCTGGCAATAAGCCTTTAGGAAGTAAGTGGGTTTTCAAAAGAAAAATGAAAGAGAATGGCACTATTGATAAATATAAAGCAAGGCTTGTGGTAAAAGGCTACAGGCAACGTGAAGGTCTCGATTATTTCGATACTTATTCACCGGTTACAAGGATCACATCCATTAGGATGTTGATCGCGGTAGCTGCATTGAATGGATTACAAATACATCAAATGGATGTTAAGACCGCCTTCTTAAACGGCGACCTGGAAGAAGAGATATATTTAGAACAACCTGAGGGTTTTGTTGTTCCAGGACAAGAACGGAAAGTTTGTCGCTTAATAAAATCCTTTTTACGGGTTAAAGCAAGCTCCAAAGCAATGGCATGCGAAATTTGACAATGTTATGTTATCAAATGGATTTCGAATCAATGAGTGTGACAAATGTGTCTATGTTCGAAATACTGAAAAAGGATTTGTCATTGTCTGTCTTTATGTAGACGACATGTTGATCATGGGTAGTAATAATCAAATGATTAAAGCTACTAAACAGTTACTTAATAGTAAGTTTGATATGAAAGATATGGGGATAGCAGACGTTATCCTAGGTATTAAAATCCATAGAACATCTGCAGGGTTGGCCTTATCACAGGCTCACTATATAGCTAAGGTTCTTGAGAAATTCAAAAGTTTGAATATAACTCCTGTGAGGAACCCTGTCGATTGTAATCTTAGTTTACTAAAGAACACTGGTAAAGCTACAGCACAAAAGCTATATGCTCAAGTGTTGGGAAGCCTGATGTATGTTATGAACTGCACCAGACCTGATATTGCTTATGCAGTAAGTCTGTTAAGTCGCTTTACTAGTAATCCAAATGAAAATCATTGGAAAGCTATGGTAAGAGTTTTGGGATACCTGAAGTATACTCAAAATTTTGCTTTGCATTACGAGAAATACCCCGCAGTTATAGAAGGGTATTATGATGTAAATTGGATCACCGGCTCTAACGACACTAGATCCACAAGTGGATATGTGTTCACCCTTGGTGGAGGTGCTGTGTGTCTTGGAAATCATCCAAGCAGACCTGCATTGCAAGGTTAACCATGGAAGCAGAATTTATTGCTTTAGATAAAGCCGGTGAAGAAGCCGAATGGCTTCGTAACTTTATTGAGGATGTTCCTAATTGGCCAAAACCGGTACCATCTGTATGCATACATTGTGATAGCCCAGTAGCTATTGGAAGGGCCAAGAACGTCATGTATAACGGTAAGTCTAGACACATACGTCGTAGACATGATACCGTAAGACAACTACTCTCGAATGGAATTATTACAATTGACTATGTTAAGTCTAAAGAGAACATAGCGGATCCGTTAACCAAAGGGATTCTTAGAGAGTTGGTTGAAAATTTGTCGAAAGGAATGGGTTTAAGGGCTATCAATTGTTGAGCATTGCGGTAACTCTACCTAGAAGAGTGGAGATCCCATGAACTAGGTTCAAAGAGACAACTAAGTGATGGTCGACTGTTCAAACACTGTGGAGTTTTTAAACTCATACTCATTCCTAAGACAAGACAGTGTATTATGAGGGTAAGCATTTAGGCTTTTAATGATTTCTTAATCTGTTGTGTTCAGATGATGTATAGTGAGTTACATCAAAAGAAATCACCTATGTGAGTGTGAAGTGAGGGCCGCTTCTATGAGAATTTTTCAAAGGCCGATTCTCTAAAACACTCGCAGAACCAGGCAGGTGACCCACGGCCAAAATGGGCGCAACAAAGGACCAACAATGCTAGAGAAGCAATTGTGTGACTCCTATTGTCTAGGTATACACTAAAGGTTGACGGTTCAAGTCGACCTAGACCACCGATTGACCGAGTATATCCGATAGGTTTTCACTAGAGAAGGTTCAAAGGTAACTCCACCTGTCTCGATGCAGTTGTTTCTCGTTGAGGAAATTACACTTTGCATTTATACTCTTATGCATTTTTTGTCACGGTGATTTGACTTCTTATCCATGTGGGGGATTGTTGGAATTTATATATATATATATATAATTTGTATAGACAATCTATTGGTTATGAATAAGAAGTTTGGTAGTGAAAAGGTGTGCCTTTTCGTCGACAAACAGATGTATCTTTTCATCCTAAACGATGTGTTGTTTCATCCTAATGGACATGTTGTTTCATCCTAACGGACATGTTGTTTCATCCTTGAATGGGTGTCTTTTCGTGTTGAACGAATGTGTCTTTTCGTGTCGAACGAATGTGTCTTTTCGTGTCCAACGGATGTGTTGTTTCGTCATCGAATAGGTGCCTTTTGGAACGTGACTTTACGTTGTCTATAAATAGACACTGACACCTTCATAAAATGGATCCAATTTTTCTGCACTGAAACTCTGCCGGAATTTTTCTCCTTCCGGTTTTGCATGTTCCTTTTCATACTCCGGTGTAGTTTCCTCTGGCATTTTGTTGTGTTCGTTTGGGCTGTTGACTGGTAGTGCCGCCACTCTTCAGACGAAATCCGTTCTATCCTAGGAGACAAGTGTCCATCTACCTTAGGCATCAGTGAGGGGACAAATTGTCTTAAGGAGACACGTTCTGTGGGCTCGGATTTTATCCTTCTGATTTTGCATATCTGATTCATCATTCTGTCTTTCTCTAATACCTGACAAGTAAGTCTATTTTTTTTAATTGTTTATAATTGCACAGTGATAATTCTGATCATCTACCTCCTCCTCTGCTTTATACATGGGTTCAAACCTCTCAGTGATTTAACATCACCCACTGTCTTCAATAACAAATTAATCACACACTAAACTTAAACAACTATTAAGCTCCTCTTATATACTTTTTAAAAGCAGAGGCAAAGTAATAATACTGAGTGAACTGAAACTGAGCTTCTAAGATTCATTCAGTTATAAAAAACTTATCACTACAAACAAAAGTAACAATACAGATACAATGAATAAACCATAGACTATAGAGCACAAACAAATACATGACGTACAGTATTAATAATGAGGATTTAAGAAAAAATAAAGGTATGGTATGGTATGGTATGGTATGGTATCGGAAGTTACCTTATCCTCAGCAGCAAGTAAAGGAAGATTTTTGGGAAGAATCTCAACTCAAGAGGCTCAGAGTCGGGTGCCATCAAGAGGAGAAATGCCTCTGTTCAGTGTCTTTTTTGAGCTGAGCTACAAATACAAATAAAAATACATGTTTTATGGTCGCTGAAACAAAAAGAAAAAAGAAAAAAACGCAATAACACACTTAAAATAAATGGTAGAACCAACGAAATGAAATGAAATGAAATAAAAGCAGAGGCGAAAGAAAGTTCCTTTCCTGTGAGTTGAGGAGCTGCTTGTAGTTGGTAGCTTATCTTGTTGAACAAGATCTTCAACAGTATTGTTATTGTGAGTTGAGCTGAGCTTGATTGAAGAGAAGAGAAGAGAAGAGAAGGGGGCTAGGCTTAGGGTTTTTCTTTGGTGGAGAAGAGAGAGAGAGAGAGAGAGAGAGAGAGAGAGAGAGAGTGAGAGAGAGAAGAAAGAGAGGAATGAGTGAGTGTTATTAAATTAAATCCCGCCCAATTTTAGATGAAAAATCTTTGAAAATTGTAAATTGTAAATTTGTGATCTGAGATGAGACTGCATCTGCATGTTTCGGATTATGCATTGAGAGGTGAGAGAGACTAAGAGCAATGGTTGGTTATTTTGATCAGTTTTGTTTTGGCCCAATCCAATCCATCTTTAATTAATTATAATAAAACTTTAAATTATAATATTTGCGCTGAAATCAAATTATTATAGATTACCTGCTAAAAAGCGCGCGCGTGGTCAAGTGTCCAAAGCACATTACATTGATTTGCATTGGAGAGGGCCACACTTGACTTGACAATCAGACACTACACTACACTGAGTAAAAGCAATGCAATGAATGGACTTGGGTCGGGTGTTATTTTCAGCAGCATCATCTTTGTTTTGTTTTGTTTTGGGCCCAATCCAATCCAAATATCCAATCCATCTTTGTTTTGTCACTTACATACATCGAGGAGGGAGGGATTTCTTAATTCTAAATAAATAAATGTTAATTAAAATGCTAATTAATATATCTGATTCTATATCCTATACTATACTACCGTAGAAGGAGAGGAGGGGGGAATAAATTATTATTATTAACTACTCAATGAAAGAATTAAATTATAGAACAGTTTCGGATCTTAAAAAAATTATTTAGAAAGTATCTCATAGACTTTCTTTTACATAGAGGGCCTATAAACTTATAGGCCGACCTATTTTATATTATTTATTTTAAATTAAATAAATAAATTATTATTTTAATGGTTTTGAATAATAAAATTATATTATTTTAATTATTTTCTTTAATTATTGAACGTCTTGTAGGCTTAAACAGGCTAACAAGTCTATGTCAAGACTTTTGTTTTTTAAATATACGTCATGCTAAATTTATAATTTGGGCGTGCACAAGCTAACGAATCTGGCCATGCCTAAAGTATTTTACATGTGTCTGACCTATTTAAGCTAAAGCCTATCTCTATCCAGCCTATTTACACCCCCCTACTTTTAACAATGGTTTTTCGTTGTTGATTAAATGTGAGTACTATAAACATGCTTTTAACGTTGGTTGGCCCGCCCCGCCTCGCCACCAACCCGCCAAAAACGGGACAGGGCGGGTTAACCCGCCATTAAATATGGGTGGGAAAAATGAACTCACCCCGTTTTATGGTGGGTTGGCGGGTCAACCCACCAACCCGTCAATTAAAAAAATAAATAATTAAAATTTAAAAATAAATTATATTTTATTAATTTTTCTAATATTATTTTATTTTATTTCACACTTCTTTTAATTTTTCTCAATCTCAATCTTAAATGTATACTAATATTTGTCAAAACATTCTTTATTCTTTATTTTTTCTTTCGTCTCCATATAAAGATAACATTTGTCATAAATAAAATTGTTATTCTTTATTTTTTCTAAGAAGTACTAATGTAAAAAAAAAATTGGATATCACAAAAATTTAATGACAAATGAAATACTACTTAATTGTAAAATATATATATATATATATATAACCTGACGGGTCAACCCGTTTTGACCCACTTCTAGGCGGGGCGGGTTGAAGTGGGTTGGTGGGTTGAAAATCTCAACCCAACTCGTCCCGTTTTGGCGGGTTGACCCGCCGGGCAGTGGCGGAGCCACGTTGTGGCCTACAGTTGCCTTGGCACTGGCTTATTTAGCCACGTTCATTTAGCTACATTTGAAAAGTAGCAAATTCTGTTCAAATTTTTTGAAAATTAGCCACGTTTTGGTCGTAGCCAAAGAACCGTAGCTATTTGGGCACTAGCTGAATTTTTTGGCACTTGCTAACATGTCATGCTGGCTCCGCCACTGCCGTCGTGCTCAACCCATATTGTCAACCCTAAATTTACATATAAAGTAGAGTCATCAAAACAGGCTATCTCTTCCTGTTAGGCCCTAGCTCGCACGAGTTAAGGCAAAAAATCCTACAAATAAAAAAGCCTGCATGAGCCAAAAACTTATATAATCCCACGAGATAGGGCCTGTCCACGAGCCAAAATTTCATATAAGTCAATCATTTGTCATTAATTAAAATTGTGACAGTAGCAAACAGGCATCACCAAAACCTTATCTGAAATTTCCATCCCTGATCCATCTACCGCTCCCAACTTCTACACTATATAATCAACTATAATGGAAAGAACAAAAAATCTTTACGTAATCCTCCAAGACAAGCAATCAATGAGATAAAATAAACCATGTTGTCATATAATTGAATGGAAATTGATTTCTCCGGAGAAACTATTCCCCTATTACAGACTCATAAAAATGTCTCATCCATCTTTTTTCTTTAATATAATGAGTCCCGTATATTTAATGGGTATGCAGAAGAGGAATAATTTCTTCTGCAACATGAGAAACTAGGAAAACTATTGCCACTTTGTTATTCCTCACTTTAACATAAATTCGTTACATTAATTATGCATTTGCTACTTTAGAGTAATAACCAACAAAATAGCTTTAGGCTTCTTTTCAATGGTATGAGATTCACCATTATTGCCTTTATTTTATTTAGCTGTTGATTTCATTAGCAATTTTCGTCTAGCTTCTTTCCTTTGTCATTATTTTCTATCATCCCACCATAGCGGAATGTGGTTGACCCAATTCGCAATTCAACATATAGCTATGAGTTATGAAAGTGCTTGATGAAGTTGAGGTGAAAGTAAAGGATGGGGACAGTGAATTCAGAAAATATCTCTGTCCTTTGCAGAATCTGCATCATCGAAATTCAAAACTTAGATAGAAATATAAACCATCCAAATGGAAAAATAAAAGGACGTTTGAAAAATAAACACCAAAAATGAGAAAGATCATGTGGCAGATAGTAGGGGTGTTCGGCCGAGCCGAGCCGAGCTTTGATCTTAACGGGCCAAGCCTGTATTTAAACGTGTCAGACTGGCCTTAGCCTGTTACCTGTTACGAATATAATATTAGCCTGTGGCCTGGTTCGTTTACAAAAAATAAAAGCCTGTCTCAAGCCTGTGGCCTGTTTATTTATTAAAAATAAAAACCTTACATTCCAATTTGTAGCCGTATTCAGCCCATTAATCATGCACTGATATGTATTTTTTTGTAAGAAAATAATAGTTGTTTCTTTTATAATAAAAAAACATTAATATTAAAAAATCAAAATAACAACATCACCTTTACTTTATTTTACGTTGCTTTTCCTTAATTTTCTTCCACATTCTAGATTTTTTACATTAAATTTTCTTCCACATTTCTTAATATTCTAGATTTTTTACACTAGATTTGAACCCCACCAATAAATTTTCTTCCACATTTTACATTAATTTTTCTTCCACGGTCGCCGCCATAAGCATCATTATAAGCCGTGGAATCCGCATGGCTTATAAAAATAGATGATGAACATGACTTAGATCGGGGAGAAGAGATAGAGCAGAGACAGAAAACTGAGAAAAGGATGTTGAAATGATTAATATAAAAATATAAAAAATAAATAAATTTAATGTATACGGGCCAGCCTCCAAGGCTTCAAGGCCGGGCTTGGCTATGAAAGCCTGAGGCCTTTTAAATAAAAAAGCTTTTGCATGAGTATAAGTCTGGGCTTAATAATAAAAAAAGACGAGCCGAGCCGAAACGGGCCGGGCCTAAGGCCCCTGATAGGCCCTTGGCCTTATTATCACCCCTAGCGGATAGCATAAGTCCCACCACACCTAATAATTTCAATCATTTTTACCTTTCAAGAATCAAGTACTGGATTCGAGATAATTTACACTTTCAATCTCAGCCACTTTACCTTGAAGATCATCTCTGAAAATACACATGATAAAGCCCAAAAATGGTCAAATAGCCTACATAGTATACACAGCTAACCTCGTACACATGCATAATTGAAGTGAACTTTCTTCTTTTCCTTTTTTTCCTAAAATACAAGTATTGCTGAGTTTTAAATGCACACCTACACGGTGTCTCATACCCTTTTATAAAATTTACACATTTTAAATTGGAAAAATTAATTGTCATTTTTTTTTGTAAACAATTAATTGTCATTTTAAATTAGATGACTTTTATTTTAGGTCTCTCTGCTTCTAATTATACAGAGGAAAGAAAATATTAAAAATCATTAAATATATATTAAAACGATATAATTTTATTTAGAATAATATAAAATCATGTCCTTTAAAATAAAAAATATTTTCCCTTTTTTTTTGTAACTAAATATTTTCCCTTTAAAATATGTAACCCTGCTCAATCATAATTTGAGGCTATATGATCCAAAGAGTTATCTACTCCTCTTATATAACTCAAAAACATTAACATATTGAATAATCTATGGACATTTATACTAGTAATTGACACTTCGGTATCATTCACAAAAATTTTAGAAAGCTAAATTTTCCATCCACATTAGACTCATAAGTCTTTACAAATAATCTTGTTCAATCATTCACAAAAAATGTCGATGTTGATCAGACTAATTATTAACCAAACAAGAACAATAGTGAAAATAAAAGTATAAAAATAGAAAGAATGCATGGTTACGTGACTTGTTGGTTATACAAACTCAAAGAAAATACAAATGAATGGAGGTCAATCTCAGTAGAGAACAAATCTGGGAAGCCAAAGAATTAAATTTGAATCCCATTTACAACTACATAGACAACAAATAATTGGTGTTATCAACTACATAGACAACAAATAATCCGAGTCAATCATTTGTGTAATAATCCGAGTCAATCATTTGTGTAGGATCATAAAGATCAAAGTCAGAATCAAAGTCCAAGTCCAAGTCTTCATTTAAGATTGAGCCTATTGAGCTTAAATTGGTAAGATGTGAAGCATAACTGCCATCCTGGCTTTGGTCAGCCAACCCCTGAAATGGCACAATATTACTTGTTTGCCTAGGACTAATCATCTCACCAGATGAAGAGGATATTTAAAAGGACTGACTTGCTGGGTTGCCTTAGACCTGATTCTTTTCAGTCGAAGTCTTTATTTCTGCAGCAATTAAAAAAACAAATAAAGTTCTATAAATGAAAAACTATGGTTTTATGAAATTAAAGCAGAAAGGAAAAGAAAAAAATACCTGCAGATGGCTGGCCACATGCGCCCTAGTAAGATGCTTCTCAGCCTTCATCAATTGAAGAATTTTTCTAGGTACAACCTCTGCAATCAAAAGAACATACAAATGTGTCAGACTTCATTAACAATAATGCCATGACATCTACTCCAGTGCACTACAGATTAGGAAGAGTATTTTAGAAAGCATTCAAAATAATGTTGAACAAAAAAATACAGCAATTGGAAAAATACAGCAAACATATACTTTTGCAATACAAAAAAAAAACCCAGAGTTTTCACAGGAATGGAAAAAGGCATCATTGTTCCATTTTTGGCAGCGAATGGAAGACACAGTTGGAACCGATTGGGCAGCTTCCAGCTCTCATGAGACCAAATTAATCATGATCGAATTAAGGAAAATTTGAATTTTGATTTGTTCAGTTTTCGAGAGATGCCAAATAAGTATATTAGCTTACTCCAAGGAAAGGATTACTGAAATAGAGGAATACATGGGCAGTGGATTTGTTTGTTATTTGGAAATGCACACGGGTATTAACAACGGAGAAGCCATTTTTTATTTTGGTGCAGATTCCAATATTATGACAGAAATTATATATCCAAGTGGGGCTGAGACAGATGTTCGAAGAATTATGGTTGGATTCTGGGCAGTGGATGTGAAGACACTTGTGGAAATAAAGTTTGCAAAGAGAGGTGATGGAACTAGTTTTCACATTGTAATATTATTAGGATTTGATTGCTATTTCTACACAAAAATATAATAAAAGTATTGCTAAAATAAAGCAGAAACATCAATTGATTGACCAATTGTAGCAATTAATAACAATTAAGATAACAACTACTTTGCATTGTAGAGAAAGAGTGAATAACTTACTGTCAACACCCAAGTCATTAACAGCGGCCACAAAACACCGACCGATGTAGCTCTTCGGTCCAAACAACCCGAGACTGCTTTTGGGTTGATCGGTCCTCTTGGTTAAGACCTTTCTCAAGTTCTACATGAACTTCATCCTCATCTTCTTCCATCTTCTCAGCTTTTTCATCATCTTTATCCTCATCTTCTTCCATCTTCTCAGCTTCATCCTCATCTTCATCTTCTTCTGTAACAGCCCGTTGTACACCGGTATTGTTAACATTAATTATGATATTAAGCGCAGTTACAATCACAGCAGTTCATTTATAAAAATGTGAATAAACTTTTTCCGATTATTACGCGAGCATTTAAAACATAAAAAGCGTAATAATTAAAAGTTGTGACCGTAACTGTAAACTCTTGCGGAAGACTTATTTAAACTATTTTTATAACTCACATTACTTATTATAAGATACTAAGGAGTTCCCATAAACTCACTCAGCCAATTTCCAAACTTTACGTTTTTACCTATTCGGACATGTTTCACTCTTAATTTTTCTGCGACCACACCGTTCGCAATCAAACTTTCTTCTCGGATTAGATCTTTGTCTTACTTAATTCCCTTTTTAACAAGCTATCATATGCTCAATTCGGAGCTCATTTGCTCCAGTTATCGCCGTTTGAAGTTGGATCAGCGAATAGCCAAACAACCCCAAAAACAGCTCCAAACCACTCACCTTACTCGAATTACTGCACTCAATAAATTCAACCATTTGCTCTCAAATTTTTATCCTACAAACTAGACATCTCAAACTTCATTTTGACATATCATACGCTTAATTTGACTGAGAAACGAAGCGGGAATTAATTTCCCAAATCCGGTCCAGAATCTGCCTCAGGTGCAGGGGCACATGAGCAGTCCGTGTTTGTCTATTTTTTTCAGGCCGAAGATCAACCCATAATTTCCTCAAATTTTGACACATGGTATAGGACATCTCATCCTTCAAAATGGCGTATGGCACGTCCCTATTGGACCTCTATGGAGGGAGATATGCTCTCCCGAAGTCCGCCTAAAATCTGCCAATTCTACAGAAATTTCGCCAGAGTTTCCTTTGTTTTTCCAATAATCCCAAAATTGTAAACGATCATTTAAACCTCAAATGTACCTAATAAACACATGATAATACAGTAATAATCCAATGGGTGGCACACACAAGGACCAACAACGCCTTGGGGCACTTACAACCCAATCCAGTTTATAGTTATTACACAGTTTATACAATAGAGCTCACATTATATTTCTTACTTGTTTCAATCACATAGGTCCCATTCACATGTAGTTTCACAATATAATCATGTAATCATAACTCTAACATAGGCCTAAAATCCTTCCATCTTGGTACATCATGCCTCTCTTACATTTACAACATACACTTAAATATTACAACTTACGACTTTAACTTCAAATTGCCTTTTACAATATTACAACACCAATTACAAATTTAGACATAAATTTAAATGATACAAACTGCTAGACCTAGGCATGCCAACATGAACAATATGCCAAATACTGAAAATGTTCCTCTATCACCCTGCGGGCCTCTTGCCCGCTGCTCCAACGCTACAGGTACATCCTGAAATAAATGCCCCGAGACGGGGTGAGATATACGAATATATCTCAGTAACCAAGAGGTTCTGGAGAAAACTCCACCCAATGGTTCACTTCGATGCATATCAATAGAATAAAACAACCACTTTGAAAACGGGATATAGCAAGGGATTTAGAGAAATGGGGAATATAAAGAAACAAACTACGACGATACGGGATGGTAACCCCAATTCCACGTACGCCCTGGGCATATATAAGCCTATGGGTATCATCCAAGGTGTGTTCACAGAAACCACAACCATGATGCCCAAACCAACCAAAACGCCAAAGACATTCCTAGTGTGCTCCTACCCGGATCACACACTATGACACGCAGTCAACTGACTCCCTCCTGGAGACCTATCCAGCGGAAGTCCGAAAATGCCCGAAGGCTAATAAAACTGTCTACTGGCCAGAGACTCGGTACCGCAGTACCCATAGCAATAATGCATGCATGCTCATGTGTTCTATACTATTCATACACACTTCCTACCGTTGCCATCAACTGGCAAGGTGGAACAGAAAAGGGGAACAAGCCCCAGTACCAAGAGGTTACCTTAAGTAATTTCCTCACTAGCTCCGCAGCAGCTTATCCCACAACTTGGTATACAGCGGAATGCCTACACAGAGGACATTCCCAATCTCTTATAATTCAAACAATGCATGCTAATTTACAATTATACATGCCTTGAACTAAATACATACCTCAATCCACTTGGTCCAAGACCAAGGGTAACTCCCAGATTCAAGTTTCGGGGTTCAAGTCAACGTACGGCAACCTATACAATTACGTACATCCATCAGTACGCGTCAAATATTATCGAAACGCAAAATCACGAAAATCCTCCCCATCCTCCCTTGATGGTTCGGCCATTCAAGTGTAAATTTGAGATTTATTTTTCTAAATTTTCTTTCTCATTTTGTTACGCCTCATTAGGTTGTCAATAGGCCAATTCAAGTGCCGGTTCGTCATTTTCGCGTCGGATTACATCAGAACGCGAAAACCGCAAAATCCCCCCTTTTCTCCTTGGAGGTTCGGCCATATAGGTGTTATTTGGGGATTTATTTTTCTAAATTTTCTTTCTCATTTTATAACACTTCCTTAGGTTGCTTAGAGGCTAGTTCAATCGTCGTTTTTCCGTTTTATGACATTTACGCATCGTTTTGCGAAATATTTCACTTTAGGCTCATTTAGGTCTCTAAACACAATTCATTTTTTCCCATTGATTCAAACACTTTCCAACCACAACACAACCCATCTAAGCACTATATAACTACACAAATCATCATCCAATTCATTTTTCAACATCAATTTCTCAATTTTTCCTCAAAGGTTCGAATTTACCCTATGACATTCCAAGGAATTTCCATTCAATTTTAATCACTCCAACCTTCACACAACCTATTATATCATCATACCATCATGCCACAATTCATCATACAAAGTCTCAACACCAAAATTCAAAAGTCCAAAGTCATGATCATCAATTTTTCTAAGTTAAAAATCCATATTTTTCACCAATAATTTTCATGGCATTTCTAGCTCTAACACATCATTCTAAGACATTATCATCTAATACACATTTTTCAATTGAGCTCTCTAACATCACCAATCACGAAATCAAGGTGTAGGGTTCATGAAAATAAACTACAATCAAACCATGTAAATGGGATGGAAATATACTCACAACCAAGGCTTGATGCTACCCCAAGACTCCTCCAAACAATGGAAGCTCAAATGACTCCATGCTCAAATGACTCCATGAACCTCAAATTTCTCCAAAAATTCGCAGCTGTAAATGGGCAATAACTCACCAAAGAGAGGGTTTCAAGGGAAACTAATCGGTGGAACGGGTTCGGATGATGATTTCCATCGAATTTCAAGACAAGAATCGATGGATTCGGTGGAGAAACGACCAAGTTATGGTGAATTGAAAATTTTGCACAAAGATGGTGGTGGAGGGGCTGTCATGCGTGAAGAAGAAGGGAAGGAGAGAGAGAAGATCGTGAGTTGTGAGGAAAAGTGAGGTGATTTAAGTGGATTTGAGTGGGATGGGTCCCACACGCGATTTAACTTTAATCCAATCATCAATTTCAACTACAAATCCATAATCTACGTATTTTTCTGGTTCATGACATATTTTTGTTTCCTAAAAATACTGATAAAATTTTCACGCTTATCGGTACAATTATACCGCAGTATTTTTACACCGGAAAATCACTATTCATCAATTTTTCCCAAAATGACTCAATTCCATCAAATTTCATCAAAATCATATTTCCTAACTCAACAAACCATTTATAACTCATATTTGAAACCTAGAGCTCAAAATTCAACTGGCACGTTTTACGGTGCAATTGTAACGCGGTATTTTTACCCGCGAAAAACACTATTCACTGATTTTTCTGAAACTTGCCTATCCACTCAATTTTTCGTTCTGAACCCATTTCCAGGGTTATTTTTACCATCTGAGACCTTCTACTCAATTTTTATCTTCCTAGGGTTGCGTGTTGGCTAATTACCGTTTTGCCCTTTCTTTGTATTTTGGCATAATCTTTAGGATTTTCACTAATCCATCACTTGATTGCTCACTTAATATTTTAATTACTTGATTTAAAATTGTGAGGTGTTATATTCACCCCAACTTTTTAGAATTTTGTCCGCAAAATTAAATCATACTCATCCGCTAACTCAGGACACAGCCGGAGAATCTCATCCTCCCGCTCCCAAGTAGCATCCTCAAGTGTGTATCTTTACCATATTACTTTTACCACAAGCATGATCTCCTTTTTATGATACTCATTATCCTTTGATCCTTCATAATTACTCGTCTCTCATGGTTCTGTGACATTTTAATTCACAATACTTTAAACTTTCTCTGGTTTACCGTTTCCCTTTCGCTGATTTGTAGGTAATAATATAACAATATTACGGATTTGTCAGTATCAATTTACCTCATTCTCATCTCTATCCATCCTTCTGACCCATGGTCGTTCTCAAAAGCACCTAATCGTTTTCATACTAGGCTATAACCGTTCTCATGCACATTCACTAGTTATTCCTGGAGTATTTCCAACTCACACGTTCTTTAGTACTTAACTTTTTTCGCTGTCCTCACTGTTTTGACAATACCCCAACAACCATTTCTTTCCATTACTGTTACTACTCTTATCATTTCGTTGTTTTCTTGGCTTTCATCCAAGCACATGCTTTCTAGTTTCAAAGGCACTTTGTCGTGTCCTACAATTACGACTCACATTAAATTCTATACTCATATACTTTATTTTTCCTTGTCACGTGTCTTCACCTCTTTTTAGGTACTCACAACTATATCTTTCTCTTTGTGATATGAAACTAACAATACTCATAATAGTTTATATTTTCGATTAGCCCTATAAGGTCTTTCGACCACAAATACTCACGAAATTTTTTCCATCTACAAACTCATATTCATAATTTACACTCATTGTTAAACTCTTTATTAGCTTAACCATCTCAACTTTACCAACTCAACCAGCTCAACTCCATACTTAGACCTCTCACAGTCTAAACACAACACTCATTAATGATCTCCACATGAAGGCCTCATGCTTAATATTTTCTCCCACTAACTATTTTCAACTTTTATTCCACTCCGACGTTGCAACTTAACCACGTGTTCCACTTATTTATACCACTTCTTCGTAATCATCGTCATTTAATCCTGGATGTCAAACTCAATATAATATCACCTCACAGTTTTACCAACTTTCACCAAATACCTTGGGACGAATCATTTTTCCACACCCATTTCACTATTAACTGATGGACCACTAAAAATGTCATGTCTCTCGCATGCAAGTCTCATCCTATAGGAATCTTTGAAACTTGATTATCAAGTCACATAAAACTAAATCCATCATTGCCACTACTTATACAATTCACCATTGGTTGGCATATCAGTCTCTCGAAATATTCGAAGTTACCACAAGCGCTCGACCATATATCATTAGTACCTAACCAAAACAACGTCAACATTGTGCATTTTCCACACACTTTCCACCATAAGTGGCATATGCGTTTATATATAACACTCCTCAGTACAACCAAGCCATCAACTTTTAGGCAACCGATCGCAATTCCAGTTTCCAACTATTATTACACATTTGTGCTTGATTCCATCACAGTTTACCTTTTATAAGGGCTAGTAATTCACCGTTTTAACCTGAACTCTTGATCATCACCAGCCTTCTTAGAAGGACACTTACTCCATCTGTCAACATTAAATCACACTATTATCTCTTTTATCATAAGGCGAGGATTCCAACAAACTTACTACCTCAATTGGAGCCGATATTATTTCATCGAACTTACTTTACACCCACCATAGTGCTTCACTATCACCCTTCAAAGTTTTTACACATTATGCCTCACCTCTTATACCCAAATCTGACATATTTTTGTTCATTTACAAATATCTGACCTCATATTTTGCGTTAATCACATGGAAGAACTCTCTCAATACAGTGGGTAACAACATTCACAGGTTTTAACCGCTCGAGCTCTTGCTGTCCTCAGGGCCCCAGATGTAATGACCCACCGATCAGAGAATCCACCCATATAATCCATGCAGTAATGATAAACTACCACCTGCTGACTGTGTTCTATTAGTATTCCCAACGTTTCTTATTTGTGCACTTATGTAGACCAACTCAACTATAATAGCAGTCTCATCACTGCGGGATACTTCCTCATCTCATATCACTCATATAACATAATAATAGTCTCCGGGAACATAATCCGCACGGAGATGGCTACACACTCCGGGCACATAGGCCGCACAGAGATGGTAATATCAAGTCTCATAACGTGCACCCAGTGCACAGAGGAGTTCATATTTATATCACATCTGTATACAACAGCAAACGTGTACCCAGTACATAGGGGAGTTCCTACTTATAACATATCCGTATATAACGGCAACACTGGTACTCCGTACACTCCAGATCACACGTGGACCCAGTCCATTTGGTGTCTGTATCACCTCCGTATATAACAGCAAAATATCTTTGGTATATTCACATGGGGCTATCCCCATAATCATAGTAATAGTGGTATAATATACACCTGTTATATATATAAGTCAATTCATTTTACTTTCTCATTTCATTCTTCTCACTGATAGTTTACATGTAAGTCACTATTATAATAATTCACATTCTCTTCGTAATTTCGTACACATTTCTTAACTCTCAATAGTTCCTTCTGTCATGTTACTGTTCAAATCCATAGTCCATTATCTCTTCCTAGCTTATTCTTCTCACAGATTGTTTTCTCTTTTACTTTGACTATTCACTTGGCATAGTTCATAACATAATCTCTATTCCGTGAATCCAGAATTTTCTCAAAATTCTGTACACATCTCACATATACTTCCCATCACACAGGGATCTTCTAAACATATTCGTCCTATCACAGAGGACTAATTTCACCTCAATCCGTGCACTGGAAAATTATATCAATCCTTGCACTAACACTTATACCTCAATTCATTAACTAATCTTATCATTTTTGTTTTGACATTACACATTAGCTCTTTTGCTAAACACCTAATTCCACACTTTATTGTAACTTAGTTCATACACTACTCACATGATTTCCCATCAGGTTGTACATTAGCTCATTCTCTAATCATACAATCTCTTCAGATACTTCCCATCATCGGGGATTTCATTCGGCCTCATTGTCCTTTTACAAAAATTTAATAATTTACCTCAGCACGGATAATTAGGCGCTCAGGCCATCACAAGGTGTACATACCTATATATGTATACTGGCACTTAGACCATCACTGGATTATCATCCGTTTATTCATCAGAATAGGTATACTGGCCATCAGGCCATTAGGTATTATTCACAATGCATTACAACATCCACTAGTAATTAGGCCATTTAAATTACGATATTCATTCTTTGAGATTTCCAAGAGACCTACATCATGGATCAATCCTCTTATGCTTCATAACACCTGAATCTCTACATAGTAGCCATTTCCAAGGAGAATTTCACACATTAACGCACACCTATAATCATATTTGTTTCCTTCATGGCATATCGGTCAAGCTAGACCATTATTCCGTTACGGACAATCATACTCTCAATGAACCTTGTTCAATGCCATCCATGGCGATTCTCTCAATTTCTTCCTTCTACTCATAATACATAATTATTTCGTCTCACCAATGCTTACTCAACACTAACTCCTTATGGATTTAAATCCCATGTTTCAATATCTCTCACATTACCAATTGACCAGCATTATAATTTCAAGTGGTCAAATCCCATAGGATTAATCATCAATTATTCTATTTATTTTTCCACATGAACCATCTCAATTTGTTTAAGTGTACATCCTCAATCAGGGACTTATAACTTCTAATCAGACATAGAATATTCACACTCATACCTGAGCATACCTGTTCACCATTTTCAACAATCCAACAGGTTCTAAACCTCTCACCTTGATGAAGTCTATTCACCAAGTCCACTTGTACATACTATACTACACATTTATTTGGAAGTTTCACCAATGCCATCTTCATACTTGTTGACGTTTAGCAAGTGCACTAGTCGTATATATATTTGATAAGTAAAGATCGTTCCCACGAGGATTTGTGTCAAGCACTGACTAACCATATGTACTTGAGTTGAATCAAACAAAAGTTTATAGATTGCATAGATTTCTTGTCACCAGAAACTACACTGAATTGAATTAAAACTTGATAAATAAATAAAATGTAAATTATAATGTAAACAAGTAGTCAGATGTCATTTTCCCTCAAACATTAATTTATAGATGAACCAATTTCCATTATGAATTATCTACCATGTGATGTTGATCAACCTTTTTCTTATCATCTCAAGATGTAATCCCTTACTACCCTGATAGACACATTAATCAGAAACCCCAATCCCTTGGTGATTCCTTTCTTAATACATTTACAACACATTAGAATCCTAGCATCAATCCCTTGACTAATAGAACACCGTTGATGAAGTTGTCAAAAATAGAGAAACAATGTAAACATGTCTGTTCTACACTATTCCTCAACATGAAGAATTAATCAAGACAACTTCATACAATCACATAATAGATAAACAAAACATCTAATTAACCATTCATAAATTCAAACTTGAGTTCCATTGAATCAGACTACAAAGGACTCTACTCAGACATAATTGAAACACAAACAAGAGAAGAAAGATAGATCAAACTCCATTGTCATGATAGTTGAGTCTTTAATCTCCAAGTACAATTACATAGGAAATACTAACTATTACAAGAACTAATCCTAAAGAATTTGGAAATTCAGGACAACATCATGAAAGACCTGCTCAGTGTGATGGGGAAAGTCAGACTATATGATAGGATTGGATTGTATCTGGAATCTATCAGAATTGAAGGCCCCTTGTCCTTTTAAAAACTGACATGGGCGCTAAAACTTCATTTCTGGACGTTTTAGCGCTCAACCTTGACGGATGTCCAACTGCTTTTAACTGTCTTGGGCGCTAAAACGAGTTTTGGGCGTTTTAATGTTCAGGCGCTAAAACGCTCAGTTACAGCACCATCTTTTGTGCAAACTCTCAGTTTTGGGCGTTTTACGCCCAACACTTAGAATTTTCCCATTCTTCAGGCTTTTGATTCATTTCCCTACAAAAACAATGTAAATTTTCAACATAAGGTTCATTGTATTTGAGAGATTAATCACACAAATTGATATTAATTCATGCTTAAAAACCTGATGAACTAAGGGTTCATCAATACTATAGACTCATCTTAATTATATATATTTATTATTCGTAGTATTACAAGGTTCACCCATGCAATACCGTACATATCATAGGTTTGTTTACAACTTTCACTTATAATCCAGCTTTATAATTTCATCTACAAGGTCAGACAAAACATTTAAGTCTGTTTCCCTTAAGTCCTATAATATTCATGTTTTACTTACTGCCATCTCTTGTCCATGGAGCAGTCAATACTGCAGCCACAACATCAGGCTAAGGACTTACATTCGGTGCTCCAAGGTTGCCACGCAGGCTTCTTACGATGACTACGCATGTAACACAAAGGAATGGGTTGATCAGACCCACACTAAGGAATCACATATGCAGTAATCGATAAGAATCTACATACAACTATGCAACACACAACACAACTATATATACATTATCAGAGTTCCCTAACTGCTCTGATACCATAAAATGTAACAGCCCGTTGTACACCGGTATTGTTAACATTAATTATGATATTAAGCGCAGTTACAATCACAGCAGTTCATTTATAAAAATGCGAATAAACTTTTTCCGATTATTACGCGAGCATTTAAAACATAAAAAGCGTAATAATTAAAAGCTGTGACCGTAACTGTAAACTCTTGCGGAAGACTTATTTAAACTATTTTTATAACTCACATTACTTATTATAAGATACTAAGGAGTTCCCATAAACTCACTCAGCCAATTTCCAAACTTTACGTTTTTACCTATTCGGACATGTTTCACTCTTAATTTTTCTGCGACCACACCGTTCGCAATCAAACTTTCTTCTCGGATTAGATCTTTGTCTTACTTAATTCCCTTTTTAACAAGCTATCATATGCTCAATTCGGAGCTCATTTGCTCCGGTTATCGCCGTTTGAAGTTGGATCAGCGAATAGCCAAACAACCCCAAAAACAGCTCCAAACCACTCACCTTACTCGAATTACTGCACTCAATCCATTCAACCATTTGCTCTCAAATTTTTATCCTACAAACTAGACATCTCAAACTTCATTTTGACATATCATACGCTTAATTTGACTGAGAAACGAAGCGGGAATTAATTTCCCAAATCCGGTCCAGAATCTGCCTCAGGTGCAGGGGCACATGAGCAGTCCGTGTTTGTCTATTTTTTTCAGGCCGAAGATCAACCCAGAATTTCCTCAAATTTTGACACAAGGTAGAGGACATCTCAACCTTCAAAATGGCGTATGGCACGTCCCTATTGGACCTCTATGGAGGGAGATATGCTCTCCCGAAGTCTGCCTAAAATCTGCCAATTCTACAGAAATTTCGCCAGAGTTTCCTTTGTTTTTCCAATAATCCCAAAATTGTAAACGATCATTTAAACCTCAAATGTACCTAATAAACACATGATAATACAGTAATAATCCAATGGGTGGCACACACAAGGACCAACAACGCCTTGGGGCACTTACAACCCAATCCAGTTTATAGTTATTACACAGTTTATACAATAGAGCTCACATTATATTTCTTACTTGTTTCAATCACATAGGTCCCATTCACATGTAGTTTCACAATATAATCATGTAATCATAACTCTAACATAGGCCTAAAATCCTTCCATCTTGGTACATCATGCCTCTCTTACATTTACAACATACACTTAAATATTACAACTTACGACTTTAACTTCAAATTGCCTTTTACAATATTACAACACCAATTACAAATTTAGACATAAATTTAAATGATACAAACTGCTAGACCTAGGCATGCCAACATGAACAATATGCCAAATACTGAAAATGTTCCTCTATCACCCTGCGGGCCTCTTGCCCGCTGCTCCAACGCTACAGGTACATCCTGAAATAAATGCCCCGAGACGGGGTGAGATATACGAATATATCTCAGTAACCAAGAGGTTCTGGAGAAAACTCCACCCAATGGTTCACTTCGATGCATATCAATAGAATAAAACAACCACTTTGAAAACGGGATATAGCAAGGGATTTAGAGAAATGGGGAATATAAAGAAACAAACTACGACGATACGGGATGGTAACCCCAATTCCACGTACGCCCTGGGCATATATAAGCCTATGGGTATCATCCAAGGTGTGTTCACAGAAACCACAACCATGATGCCCAAACCAACCAAAACGCCAAAGACATTCCTAGTGTGCTCCTACCCGGATCACACACTATGACACGCAGTCAACTGGAACTCCCTCCTGGAGACCTATCCAGCGGAAGTCCGAAAATGCCCGAAGGCTAATAAAACTGTCTACTGGCCAGAGACTCGGTACCGCAGTACCCATAGCAATAATGCATGCATGCTCATGTGTTCTATACTATTCATACACACTTCCTACCGTTGCCATCAACTGGCAAGGTGGAACAGAAAAGGGGAACAAGCCCCAGTACCAAGAGGTTACCTTAAGTAATTTCCTCACTAGCTCCGCAGCAGCTTATCCCACAACTTGGTATACAGCGGAATGCCTACACAGAGGACATTCCCAATCTCTTATAATTCAAACAATGCATGCTAATTTACAATTATACATGCCTTGAACTAAATACATACCTCAATCCACTTGGTCCAAGACCAAGGGTAACTCCCAGATTCAAGTTTCGGGGTTCAAGTCAACGTACGGCAACCTATACAATTACGTACATCCATCAGTACGCGTCAAATATTATCGAAACGCAAAATCACAAAAATCCTCCCCATCCTCCCTTGATGGTTCGGCCATTCAAGTGTAAATTTGAGATTTATTTTTCTAAATTTTCTTTCTCATTTTGTTACGCCTCATTAGGTTGTCAATAGGCCAATTCAAGTGCCGGTTCGTCATTTTCGCGTCGGATTACATCAGAACGCGAAAACCGCAAAATCCCCCCTTTTCTCCTTGGAGGTTCGGCCATATAGGTGTTATTTGGGGATTTATTTTTCTAAATTTTCTTTCTCATTTTATAACACTTCCTTAGGTTGCTTAGAGGCTAGTTCAATCGTCGTTTTTCCGTTTTATGACATTTACGCATCGTTTTGCGAAATATTTCACTTTAGGCTCATTTAGGTCTCTAAACACAATTCATTTTTTCCCATTGATTCAAACACTTTCCAACCACAACACAACCCATCTAAGCACTATATAACTACACAAATCATCATCCAATTCATTTTTCAACATCAATTTCTCAATTTTTCCTCAAAGGTTCGAATTTTACCCTATGACATTCCAAGGAATTTCCATTCAATTTTAATCACTCCAACCTTCACACAACCTATTATATCATCATACCATCATGCCACAATTCATCATACAAAGTCTCAACACCAAAATTCAAAAGTCCAAAGTCATGATCATCAATTTTTCTAAGTTAAAAATCCATATTTTTCACCAATAATTTTCATGGCATTTCTAGCTCTAACACATCATTCTAAGACATTATCATCTCTAATACACATTTTTCAATTGAGCTCTCTAACATCACCAATCACGAAATCAAGGTGTAGGGTTCATGAAAATAAACTACAATCAAACCATGTAAATGGGATGGAAATATACTCACAACCAAGGCTTGATGCTACCCCAAGACTCCTCCAAACAATGGAAGCTCAAATGACTCCATGAACCTCAAATTTCTCCAAAAATTCGCAGCTGTAAATGGGCAATAACTCACCAAAGAGAGGGTTTCAAGGGAAACTAATCGGTGGAACGGGTTCGGATGATGATTTCCATCGAATTTCAAGACAAGAATCGATGGATTCGGTGGAGAAACGACCAAGTTATGGTGAATTGAAAATTTTGCACAAAGATGGTGGTGGAGGGGCTGTCATGCGTGAAGAAGAAGGGAAGGAGAGAGAGAAGATCGTGAGTTGTGAGGAAAAGTGAGGTGATTTAAGTGGATTTGAGTGGGATGGGTCCCACACGCGATTTAACTTTAATCCAATCATCAATTTCAACTACAAATCCATAATCTACGTATTTTTCTGGTTCATGACATATTTTTGTTTCCTAAAAATACTGATAAAATTTTCACGCTTATCGGTACAATTATACCGCAGTATTTTTACACCGGAAAATCACTATTCATCAATTTTTCCCAAAATGACTCAATTCCATCAAATTTCATCAAAATCATATTTCCTAACTCAACAAACCATTTATAACTCATATTTGAAACCTAGAGCTCAAAATTCAACTGGCACGTTTTACGGTGCAATCGTAACGCGGTATTTTTACCCGCGAAAAACACTATTCACTGATTTTTCTGAAACTTGCCTATCCACTCAATTTTTCGTTCTGAACCCATTTCCAGGGTTATTTTTACCATCTGAGACCTTCTACTCAATTTTTATCTTCCTAGGGTTGCGTGTTGGCTAATTACCGTTTTGCCCTTTCTTTGTATTTTGGCATAATCTTTAGCATTTTCACTAATCCATCACTTGATTGCTCACTTAATATTTTAATTACTTGATTTAAAATTGTGAGGTGTTATATCTTCCATCTTCTCAGCTTCATCCTCATTTTCATCCTCATCTTCTTTCATCTTCTCAGCTTTTTCATCATCTTCATCTTCTTCCATCTCCTCAGCTTCATCCTCATCATCTTCCATCTTTTCAGCTTTTTCATCATCTTCAACATGATGAAAAACCAACATGTTATCATTCCAATCGAAACCAACATCTAAATATTGCGAAAAAAAAACGAAAGAAAGAAAGAAAGAACCATTAATATTTAAAAAATAAATAAAATGGAAAACCCACATATCTAAATATATCCAATGTTAGTTTTGTTAAATAAAACACCAACTGAAAAAACTAACAAACTCAACTAGACAAAATCAAAAAACAAAAAAACCAGTTAATAGTCCAGTAATAAGATGTCTGGGCAGACAGAAACAAAAGCACACAATCGAACATCCACTGTATTATCAAGAAAAAAAAGAAACGAAATCGAAAGAAAAGAAAAGCAAGAACATAATGGAAAAGCCACACCCTCAATATTGCCAGAATAATAAAGAAAAAGAAAGAAAGAAACATATATTTCATATGGTATTGACAAAAGACAAGCCACACCCTCAATCTCTATTTTCAAGAAAAAAAAAGGAAAGGAAAGAACACAGTCGAATATCAGCAAGAAACCCACATACTCAATCTTTTCAAGCAAGAAATATCAGCATATAATCAAACATTTTCAAGAAAAAAAGAAAAGAAAAGAAAAGAAAAGAAAGGGCAGAAGTACCATACCTAGGTATTGACACCTTTGTAGGAGTGTTGCCAAACAATACAGGCTGGTTGGGTCATCATCTCCCATTGCATCCCCTCTCCCATTGCATCCCATCTCCCATATTCATCCTCATCTTCTTCCATCATCTCAGCTTCATCCTCATCTTCATCCTCTTCCATCTTCTCATCTTCATCCTCATCTACTTGCGTCCCATCTCCCATTGCATCCCATCTCCCATATTCATCCTCATCTTCTTCCATCATCTCAGCTTCATCCTCATCTTCATCCTCTTCCATCTTCTCAGCTTCATCCTCTTCTACTTGCATCCCATCTCCCATTGCATCCCATCTCCCATATTCATCCTCATCTTCTTCCATCATCTCAGCTTCATCCTCATCTTCATCCTCATCTTCATCCTCTTCCATCTTCTCAGCTTTTTCATCATCTTCAACATGATGAAAAACCAACATGTTATCATTCCAATCGAAACCATAGATATTTAAAAAATAAATAAAATAGAAAACCCACATATCTAAATATATCCAATGTTAGTTTTGTTAAATAAAACACCAACTGAAAAAATTAACAAACTCAACTAGACAAAATCAAATTTACAAAATTAAAAAACAAAAAAACCAGTTAATAGTCCAGTAATATGATGTCTGGGCAGACAGAAACAAAAGCATACAATCGAACATCCACAGTTATCAAGAAAAAAAAAGAAACGAAATCAAAAGAATAGAAATTCAAGAACATAATGGAAAAGCCACACCCTCAATATTGCCAGAATAAGAAAGAAAGAAACATATATTTCATATGGTATTGACAAGCAACTGTTGAAAAGCCACACCCTCAATCTTCTATTTTCAAGAAAAAAAAAGAAACATACTGTATTTTCAAGAAAAGAAAAAAGAAAAGAAAAACGAAATCAAAAGAAAAGAAAAGCAAGAACATAATGGAAAAGCCACACCCTCAATATTGCCAGAATAATAAAGAAAAAGAAAAAAAGAAACATATATATTTCGTATGGTATTGACAAGCAACTGTTGACAAGCCACACCCTCAATCTTCTATTTTCAAGAAAAAAAAGAAACATACTTTATTTTCAAGAAAAGAAAAAAGAAAAGAAAAAAGAACACAGTCGAATATCAGCAAGAAATATCAGCAAAAATATGATGTCTGGGCAGACAGAAACAAAAGCATACAATCGAACATCCACAATTATCAAGAAAAAAGAAGAAACGAAATCAAAAGAAAAGAAAAGCAAGAACATAATGGAAAAGCCACACCCTCAATATTGCCAGAATAATAAAGAAAAAGAAAGAAAGAAACATATATATTTCGTATGGTATTGACAAGCAACTGTTGACAAGCCACACCCTCAATCTTCTATTTTCAAGAAAAAAAAGAAACATACTGTATTTTCAAGAAAAGAAAAAAGAAAAGAAAAACGAAATCAAAAGAAAAGAAAAGCAAGAACATAATGGAAAAGCCACACCCTCAATATTGCCAGAATAATAAAGAAAAAGAAAGAAAGAAACATATATTTCATATGGTATTGACAAGCAACTGTTGACAAGCCACACCCTCAATCTTCTATTTTCAAGAAAAAAAAAGAAACATACTGTATTTTCAAGAAAAGAAAAAAGAAAAGAAAAAAGAACACAGTCGAATATCAGCAAGAAATATCAGCAAGAAACCCACATACTCAATCTTTTCAAGCAAGAAATATCAGCACATAATCAAACATTTTCAAGAAAAAAAGAAAAGAAAAGAGAAGAAAAGAAAGGGCAGAAGTAACATACCTAGGTATTGACACCTTTGTAGGAGTGTTGCCAAACAATACAGGCTGGTTGGGTCATCATCTACTTGCATCCCATCTCCCATATTCACCAATTCCATTGTCTTGATAAAACAATCCAAGAACAAGAGAAAGAAACAAGCAAGAACAAGAGAAAGAAACTAGGAAACCCAAAGAAACCAAGAAAACTTTAAGAAGGAGTGAAAACAGAGAAAGAAACCCTAAGAAAACCTTAAGAAAACAGAGAAATAAACCCTAAGAAAACCTTAAGAAGAGTGAAAAGAGAGAGAGAAAATTTTTAATTTATATTTTTTGGCGGCAAAACTATGATGACCGTTGTATTCTCTTAACTCTTAACTCGTAAGTTATTTCCGTCCCTCTGAAGTTCTAATTTAGCTACTCTTAAAATTTATTATATTTACTAATTTATATTAGCTAATGTATATACATATTAAAAAATATATGTGTGGATGGACAGCTGAGAAATATATATTCTAATTTTAAGGAAATAAAATTCATTTTAATTATTAAAAATATGAGACATGATTGGGTTGAGAAAAAATTCATCACAATATATATATATATATATATATATATATATATATATAAATAAATATAGTTTGACTAATTACTTTGATTAATTTAATAAAAAAACCCGCGATTCACACTAAAATAAATATAATCATAATAATATTTATTAAAAAATTGGCTTTACTAAATGCTAACATCTTTTAAACAAGAGTAACAGAAGAAAGCTTGAGAAGAAGCATTTACAAAGACCTTAATCTAGATGACTTTAAAGAAACTTTGGTTATTGATACCACCATTTAGAAAAAATTCAACAGACGCTTAAACGAGGATTAAAATGCAATGAACATTATTTACCCCTTCCCCCCCCCCAAAAAAAAAAACAAAAATGCAAAAAAGATTGAGAGAAGACAATCTTAGAGTTCTATTGGTTGTGTCCCCACAATCACAACATAATACAGAATGAAGAAGAGGTACTTACTTACCAGAGAGGTGACTACTTCAGTTGTTTGATGAAATACTTCTGAGGGATCTACACCACAGAACACTGGCAGGACCTTGGTATATTTGGTTCTGCTCCGCTCCATTATTACCTCCTTAAAACATTTCCAGAGAAAATAGTGTTTACTATTTTCTCTGGAAATGTTTTGAGAAAACAATAACATAAACACTATTTTGAAACGCCTCATCATTATCATGTAAAAAAACACTAGTTGTTTGTTGGGTGCACATGCAAAGAAGAGAGTGGTTCTGATCTGTAATATAATGGGGTAGGTGGTGGCGGTTTCGGTGAACTGAAGACAATGGATCTATGGAAGTGAAATGAGAGTCCAAAGATAATGTAAAGTGAGAGAGAATGGACAGATCGCAGCAATAAGTTTTTGAGAAAGGTGAAAGAGAGAGACACGTAGAGATAGAAAGGTAGGAAGCGGAAAAGCTCAAGAGAGAAGAGTGGACGCAAAAAAATAAAAGCAAGCTCTCTTGTCAAATCACAACTTTCACATTAGGTGAAATGAGGACTGACAAAAGCAATTAATGGCTCTGATCTCTGATCAACAGAACAGTAGTATCTCTCTCCTATTCCCCAAATAAACTTTAATCTCATACTACCATCCTTATAAACAAGAGAATACATCGATATCAGGAGCAAGGGACTCTCTCTGTAGGGAAAAAGCGAAAGACTATGCATGACACCAGAGATTATAAACTACAGAATAGGTGAATGAATGATACAGGGCTACACAGCACAGCTAGATAGTTTTAATATAATAATCAATGGAGTTATAGCAGCAGGGATTTTAACTACAATTGTTTAAAATTAAAAAAAAATGATATACTATTTAATATGTTTAGAATTTAAAAAAAATAATAATAATATTCTTCATCTTCAATCTTTATTAATAATTTGATAATATCACACTATCATTTTTGGAAAGAAAAAAGATTCAAAATTCCATAAGAAGCCAAGTTTTTGAGAAAGGTGAAAGAGAGAGACACGTATAGAAAGGTAGGAAGTGGAAAAGCTCAGGAGAGATGCAAGGAACCAAATAAAGCTCTCTTGTCAAATCACAAATTAGGTGCTCTGAGGATCTGACTCTGACTCTGATCTCTGATCAACAGAACAGTAGTCTAGCATCTCTCCTATTCCCCAAATAAAGTAACACAAACAGCGCAATTAAACTTCAATCTTATTAAGAAATTTTTCAAATTCATTTATTTATTTATTTTCTTCTCTTTAAATTAATCACACACTAAACTTAAACAACTATTAATTAACCTCCTCTTATATACATGCATGTTTTTAAAAGCAGAGGCAAAAAGTAATAATACTGAGTGAACCGAAACAGAGCTTCTAAGATTCATTCAGTTATATATAAGAAACTTAACACTACAAACAAAAGTAATAATACAGACAGATACAATGAATGAACCATCATAGAGCACAAACAAATATACATACATGACACGTACAGTATTAATAATGAGGATTTAAGAAAAAATAAAGGTATGGCATGGTATGGAGGGGAAGTTACCTTATCCTCAGCATTCAGCAGCAAGTAAAGGAAGATTATTGAGAAGAATCTCAACTCAAGAGGCTCAGTGTCGGGGGCCATCAAGAGGACTAGCTCAGAAATGCCTCTGTTCAGTGTCTTTTTTGAGCTGAGCTACAAATACAAAAAGAAATACATGTTTTATGGTCGCTGAAACAAAAAAAAAAGCAAGAAAATAAATGCAATAACACACTTAAAATAAATGGAAGAACCAATGAAATGAAATGAAAGCAGAGGCGAAAGAAAGTTCCTTTCCTGTGAGTTGAGCTGCTGCTTGTAGTTGGTAGCTTATCTTGTTGAACAAGATCTTCAACAGTATTGTTATTGTGAGTTGAGCTGAGCATCGGCCAAAGGTAACCACCATTTTTGTGATTTGATTGAAAGAAAGAAAGAAAACTTGAAGAAGAACACTCATTCAAGTCAGATTCAATGAATCGTTTGTTTAGAAGGAAGAGAAGATAACGAAAAGAAAAGGTAACCAACCATTTTTGTGATTTGATTGAAGGGTGAGAAGAGAAGAGAAGAGGGGGCTTAGGGTTTTTCTTTGGTGGAGAAGAGAGAGAGGGAGAAGAAAGAGAGGAATGAGTGAGTGTAATTAAATTAAATCCCGCCCAATTAAATTACATTTTTTACGTTTAAGCTAGATGCCAGTGAAAATTAAAATTAAACAATGAAAACATATATGTACGAGTAAACAAGAGAATACATCGATATCAGTAGCAAGGACTCTCTTTGGGGGAAAAGATACAAGGATTATAGACTACAGAATAGGTAAATGAATGATACAGTGCTACACAGCACAGCTAGATAGTTTTAATATAATAACACTATCATTTTTTGGAAACAAAAAAAGCTTCAAAATCCCTAAGAAGCCAAGATTTTGAGAAAGTGAAAGAGAGAGACACGTAGAGAGAGAGAGAGAAAGGTAGGAGCTCAGGAGAGAAGCAAGGAAGCAAAAAAAAAGAAGAAGTGCGCAATTAATAACCAATAAAGCTCTCTTGTCAAATCACAACATTAGGTGCTCTGAGGATCTGACTCTGATCTTCGATCAACATAACAGTAGTCTAGCATCTCTCCTATTCCCTAAATAAAGTAACACAAATAGCACAATTAAACTTCAATCTTATTAAGAAATTTTTCAAATCCATTTTTTTATTTATTTTCTTCTCTTTAAATTAATCACACAGTAAACTTAAACAACTATTAAGCTCCTCTTATATACTTTTTAAAAGCAGAGGCAACGTAATAATACTGAGTGAACTGAAACTGAGCTTCTAAGATTCATTCAGTTATAAAAAAATTATCACTACAAACAAAAGTAACAATACAGATACAATGAATAAACCATAGACTATAGAGCACAAACAAATACATGACGTACAGTATTAATAATGAGGATTTAAGAAAAAATAAAGGTATGGTATGGTATGGTATCAGAAGTTACCTTATCCTCAGCAGCAAGTAAAGGAAGATTTTTGAGAAGAATCTCAACTCAAGAGGCTCAGAGTCGGGTGCCATCAAGAGGAGAAATGCCTTTGTTCAGTGTCTTTTTTAAGCTGAGCTACAATTACAAATAAAATTACATGTTTTATGGTCGCTGAAACAAAAAGAAAAAAGAAAAAAACGAAATAACACACTTAAAATAAATGGTAGAACCAACGAAATGAAATGAAATGAAATAAAAGCAGAGGCGAAAGAAAGTTCCTTTCCTGTGAGTTGAGGAGCTGCTTGTAGTTGGTAGCTTATCTTGTTGAACAAGATCTTCAATAGTATTGTTATTGTGAGTTGAGCTGAGCTTGATTGAAGAGAAGAGAAGAGAAGGGAAGGGGGCTAGGCTTAGGGTTTTTCTTTGGTGGAGAAGAGAGAGAGAGAGAGAGAGACGAGACGAAAGAGAGGAATGAGTGAGTGTTATTAAATTAAATCCCGCCCAATTTTAGATGAAAAATCTTTGAAAATTGTAAATTGTAAATTTGTGATCTGAGATGAGACTGCATCTGCATGTTTCGGATTATGCATTGAGAGGTGAGAGAGACTAAGAGCAATGGTTGGTTATTTTGATCAGTTTTGTTTTGGCCCAATCCAATCCATCTTTAATTAATTATAATAAAACTTTAAATTATAATATTTGCACTGAAATCAAATTATTATAGATTACCTGCTAAAAAGCGCGCGCGTGGTCAAGTGTCCAAAGCACATTACATTGATTTGCATTGGAGAGGGCCACACTTGACTTGACAATCAGACACTACACTACACTGAGTAAAAGCAATGCAATGAATGGACTTGGGTCGGGTGTTATTTTCAGCAGCATCATCTTTGTTTTGTTTTGTTTTGTTTGGCCCAATCCAATTCAAATATCCAATCCATCTTTGTTTTGTCACTTACATACATCGAGGAGGGAGGGATTTCTTAATTCTAAATAAATAAATGTTAATTAAAATGCTAATTAATATATCTGATTCTATATCCTATACTATACTACCGTAGAAGGAGATGAGGGGGGAATAAATTATTATTATTAACTACTCAATGAAAGAATTAAATTATAGAACAGTTTCGGATCTTAAAAAAATTATTTAGAAAGTATCTCATAGACTTTCTTTTACATAGAGGGCCTATAAACTTATAGGCCGACCTATTTTATATTATTTATTTTAAATTAAATAAATAAATTATTATTTTAATGGTTTTGAATAATAAAATTATATTATTTTAATTATTTTCTTTAATTATTGAACGTCTTGTAGGCTTAAACAGGCTAACAAGTCTATGTCAAGACTTTTGTTTTTTAAATATACGTCATGCTAAATTTATAATTTGGGCGTGCACAAGCTAAAGAATCTGGCCATGCCTAAAGTATTTTACATGTGTCTGACCTATTTAAGCTAAAGCCTATCTCTATCCAGCCTATTTACACCCCCCTACATTTAACAATGGTTTTTCGTTGTTGATTAAATGTGAGTACTATAAACATGCTTTTAACGTTGGTTGGCCCACCCCGCCCCGCCACCAACCCGCCAAAAACGGGACAGGGCGGGTTAACCCGCCATTAAATATGGGTGGGAAAAATGAACTCACCCCGTTTTATGGTGGGTTGGCGGGTCAACCCACCAACCCGTCAATTAAAAAAATAAATAATTAAAATTTAAAAATAAATTATATTTTATTAACTTTTATAAATAATTAAAATTTAAAAATAAATATATATATATAACCCGACGGGTCAACCCGTTTTGACCCACTTCTAGGCGGGGCGGGTTGAAGTGGGTTGGCGGGTTGACCCGCTGGGCAGTGGCGGAGCCACGTTGTGGCCTACAGTTGCCTTGGCACTGGCTTATTTAGCCACGTTCATTTAGCTACATTTGAAAAGTAGCAAATTCTGTTCAAATTTTTTGAAAATTAGCCACGTTTTGGTCGTAGCCAAAGAACCGTAGCTATTTGGGCACTAGCTGAATTTTTTGGCACTTGCTAACATGTCATGCTGGCTCCGCCACTGCCGTCGTGCTCAACCCATATTGTCACCCCTAAATTTACATATAAAGTAGAGTCATCAAAACAGGCTATCTCTTCATGTTAGGCCCTAGCTCGCACGAGTTAAGGCAAAAAATCCTACAAATAAAAAAGCCTGCATGAGCCAAAAACTTATATAATCCCACGAGATAGGGCCTGTCCAGGAGCCAAAATTTCATATAAGTCAATCATTTGTTATTAATTAAAATTGTGACAGTAGCAAACAGGCATCACCAAAACCTTATCTGAAATTTCCATCCCTGATCCATCTACCGCTCCCAACTTCTACACTATATAATCAACTATAATGGAAAGAACAAAAAATCTTTACGTAATCCTCCAAGACAAGCAATCAGTGAGATAAAATAAACCATGTTGTCATATAATTGAATGGAAATTGATTTCTCCGGAGAAACTATTCCCCTATTACAGACTCATAAAAATGTCTCATCCATCTTTTTTCTTTAATATAATGAGTCCCGTATATTTAATGGGTATGCAGAAGAGGAATAATTTCTTCTGCAACATGAGAAACTAGGAAAACTATTGCCACTTTGTTATTCCTCACTTTAACATAAATTCGTTACATTAATTATGCATTTGCTACTTTAGAGTAATAACCAACAAAATAGCTTTAGGCTTCTTTTCAATGGTATGAGATTCACCATTATTGCCTTGATTTTATTTAGCTGTTGATTTCATTAGCAATTTTCGTCTAGCTTCTTTCCTTTGTCATTATTTTCTATCATCCTACCATAGCGGAATGTGGTTGACCCAATTCGCAATTCAACATATAGCTATGAGTTATGAAAGTGCTTGATGAAGTTGAGGTGAAAGTAAAGGATGGGGACAGTGAATTCAGAAAATATCTCTGTCCTTTGCAGAATCTGCATCATCGAAATTCAAAACTTAGATAGAAATATAAACCATCCAAATGGAAAAATAAAAGGACGTTTGAAAAATAAACACCAAAAATGAGAAAGATCATGTGGCAGATAGTAGGGGTGTTAACGGGCCCAGCCGAGCCGAGCTTTGATCTTAACGGGCCAAGCCTGTATTTAAACGTGTCAGACTGGCCTTAGCCTGTTACCTGTTACGAATATAATATTAGCCTGTGGCCTGGTTCGTTTACAAAAAATAAAAGCCTGTCTCAAGCCTGTGGCCTGTTTATTTATTAAAAATAAAAACCATACATTCCAATTTGTAGCCGTATTCAGCCCATTAATCATGCACTGATATGTATTTTTTTGTAAGAAAATAATAGTTGTTTCTTTTATAATAAAAAAACATTAATATTAAAAAATCAAAATAACAACATCACCTTTACTTTATTTTACGTTGCTTTTCCTTAATTTTCTTCCACATTCAATATTTTTTACATTAAATTTTCTTCCACATTTTTTAATATTCTAGATTTTTTACACTAGATTTGAACCCCACCAATAAATTTTCTTCCACATTTTACATTAATTTTTCTTCCACAGTTGCCGCCATAAGCATCATTATAAGCCGTGGAATCCGCATGGCTTATAAAAATAGATGATGAACATGACTTAGATCGGGGAGAAGAGATAGAGCAGAGACAGAAAACTGAGAAAAGGATATTGAAATGATTAATATAAAAATATAAAAAATAAATAAATTTAATGTATACGGGCCAGCCTCCAAGGCTTCAAGGCCGGGCTTGGCTATGAAAGCCTGAGGCCTTTTAAATAAAAAAGCTTTTGCATGAGTATAAGTCTGGGCTTAATAATAAAAAAAGACTAGCCGAGCCGAAACGGGCCGGGCCTAAGGCCCCTGATAGGCCCTTGGCCTTATTATCACCCCTAGCGGATAGCATAAGTCCCACCACACCTAATAATTTCAATCATTTTTACCTTTCAAGAATCAAGTACTGGATTCGAGATAATTTACACTTTCAATCTCAGCCACTTTACCTTGAAGATCATCTCTGAAAATACACATGATAAAGCCCAAAAATGGTCAAATAGCCTACATAGTATACACAGCTAACCTCGTACACATGCATAATTGAAGTGAACTTTCTTCTTTTCCTTTTTTTCCTAAAATACAAGTATTGCTGAGTTTTAAAGGCACACCTATACGGTGTCTCATACCCTTTTATAAAATTTACAATTTTAAATTGGAAAAATTAATTGTCATTTTTTTTTTGTAAACAATTAATTGTCATTTTAAATTAGATGACTTTTATTTTAAGTCTCTCTGCTTCTAATTATACAGAGGAAAGAAAATATTAAAAATCATTAAATATATATTAAAACGATATAATTTTATTTAGAATAATATAAAATCATGTCCTTTAAAATAAAAAAAAATTTCCCTTTTTTTTTTGTAACTAAATATTTTGCCTTTAAAATTTAAAAAAAGAGGACTAAAAAAATAAATAGACAACCTTATAATTTTGAAGAAATGCTTATGATAAAATAAATAAATTTTCTCTCTTTCCACCAAACAGATCATGGATTTAAAACAACAGTTATTCAGTAATCTAGATCTATAAGCGAGCACAAATATCTAGAATTTTCTCCACCTTTCATTTCTGTTTCAGAATATGGAAAGTGGACTAGTGTCATCTCTATACAAGTCCATGTATCATATATATTTGTCATCTTCTTACGTCATATATGTTTTTATCAATTAGGTAGAATAATTACTCTTCAAAAAATATAACAACTCTTGTTGTTAATTTTTTCTAAATCGTCGTGAGTTTGATTCATGTTGATGCTCCTTCATAGGTCAATTACATATAAGTACCACTGTAAGCACTTGCTGAAACATGTAAATAGAACAATTTTACCCCCTTTACTCTTGTCCCTTTTATGTAACCCTGCTCAATCATAATTTGAGGCTATATAATCCAAAGAGTTATCTACTCCTCTTATATAACTCAAAAACATTAACATATTGAATAATCTATGGACATTTATACTAGTAATTGACACTGCGGTATCATTCACAAAAATTTTAGAAAGCTAAATTTTCCATCCACATTAGACTCATCAGTCTTTACAAATAATCTTGTTCAATCATTCACAAAAAATGTCGATGTTGATCAGACTAATTATTAACCAAACAAGAACAATAGTGAAAATAAAAGTATAAAAATAGAAAGAATGCATGGTTACGTGACTTGTTGGTTATACAAACTCAAAGAAAATACAAATGAATGGAGGTCAATCTCAGTACAGAACAAATCTGGGAAGCCAAAGAATTAAATTTGAATCCCATTTACAACTACATAGACAACAAATAATTGGTGTTATCAACTACATAGACAACAAATAATCCGAGTCAATCATTTGTGTAATAATCCGAGTCAATCATTTGTGTAGGATCATAAAGATCAAAGTCAGAATCAAAGTCCAAGTCCAAGTCTTCATTTAAGATTGAGCCTATTGAGCTTAAATTGGTAAGATGTGAAGCATAACTGCCATCCTGGCTTTGGTCAGCCAACCCCTGAAATGGCACAATATTACTTGTTTGCCTAGGACTAATCATCTCACCAGATGAAGAGGATATTTAAAAGGACTGACTTGCTGGGTTGCCTTAGACCTGATTCTTTTCAGTCGAAGTCTTTATTTCTGCAGCAATTAAAAAAACAAATAAAGTTCTATAAATGAAAAACTATGGTTTTATGAAATTAAAGCAGAAAGGAAAAGAAAAAAATACCTGCAGATGGCTGGCCACATGCGCCCTAGTAAGATGCTTCTCAGCCTTCATCAATTGAAGAATTTTTCTAGGTACAACCTCTGCAATCAAAAGAACATACAAATGTGTCAGACTTCATTAACAATAATGCCATGACATCTACTCCAGTGCACTACAGAAAGCATTCAAAATTATGTTGAACAAAAAAATACAACAATTGGAAAAAACAGCAAACATATACTTTTGCAATACAAAAAAAAACCAGAGTATTCACAGGAATGGAAAAAGGCATCATTGTTCCATTTTTGGCAGAGAATGGAAGACACAGTTGGGACCAATTGGGCAGCTTCCAGCTCTCATGAGACCAAATTAATCATGATCGAATTAAGGAAAATTTGAATTTTGATTTGTTCAATTTTTGAGAGATGCCAAATAAGTATATTAGCTTACTCCAAGGAAAGGATTATTGAAATAGAAGAATACATGGGCAGTGGATTTGTTTGTTATTTGGAAATGCACACTGGTATTAACAACGGAGAAGCCATTTTTTATTTTGGTGCAGATTCCAATATTATGACAGAAATTATATATCCAAGTGGGGCTGAGACAGATGTTCGAAGAATTATGGTTGGATTCTGGGCAGTGGATGTGAAGACACTTGTGGAAATAAAGTTTGCAAAGAGAGGTGATGGAACTAGTTTTCACATTGTAATATTATTAGGATTTGATTGCTATTTCTACACAAAAATATAATAAAAGTATTGCTAAAATAAAGCAGAAACATCAATTGATTGACCAATTGTAGCAATTAATAACAATTAAGATAACAACTACTTTGCATTGTAGAGAAAGAGTGAATAACTTACTGTCAGCACCCAAGTCATTAACAGCGGCCACAAAACACCGACCGATGTAGCTCTTCGGTCCAAACAACCCGAGACTGCTTTTGGGTTGATCGGTCCTCTTGGTTAAGACCTTTCTCAAGTTCTACATGAACTTCATCCTCATCTTCTTCCATCTTCTCAGCTTTTTCATCATCTTTATCCTCATCTTCTTCCATCTTCTCAGCTTCATCCTCATCTTCATCTTCTTCTGTAACAGCCCGTTGTACACCGGTATTGTTAACATTAATTATGATATTAAGCGCAGTTACAATCACAGCAGTTCATTTATAAAAATCCGAATAAACTTTTTCCGATTATTACGCGAGCATTTAAAACATAAAAAGCGTAATAATTAAAAGCTGTGACCGTAACTGTAAACTCTTGCGGAAGACTTATTTAAACTATTTTTATAACTCACATTACTTATTATAAGATACTAAGGAGTTCCCATAAACTCACTCAGCCAATTTCCAAACTTTACGTTTTTACCTATTCGGACATGTTTCACTCTTAATTTTTCTGCGACCACACCGTTCGCAATCAAACTTTCTTCTCGGATTAGATCTTTGTCTTACTTAATTCCCTTTTTAACAAGCTATCATATGCTCAATTCGGAGCTCATTTGCTCCGGTTATCGCCGTTTGAAGTTGGATCAGCGAATAGCCAAACAACCCCAAAAACAGCAACAAACCACTCACCTTACTCGAATTACTGCACTCAATCCATTCAACTATTTGCTCTAAAATTTTTATCCTACAAACTAGACATCTAAAACTTCATTTTGACATATCATACGCTTAATTTGACTGAGAAATGAAGCGGGAATTAATTTCCCAAATCCGGTCCAGAATCTGCCTCAGGTGCAGGGGCACATGAGTAGTCCGTGTTTGTCTATTTTTTTCAGGCCTAAGATCAACCCATAATTTCCTCAAATTTTGACACAAGGTAGAGGACATCTCAACCTTCAAAATGGCGTAAGGCACGTCCCTATTGGACCTCTATGGAGGGAGATATGCTCTCCCGAAGTCCGCCTAAAATCTGCCAATTCTACAGAAATTTCGCCAGAGTTTCCTTTGTTTTTCCAATAATCACAAAATTGTAAACGATCATTTAAACCTCAAATGTACCTAATAAACACATGATAATACAGTAATAATCCAATGGGTGGCACACACAAGGACCAACAACGCCTTGGGGCACTTACAACCCAATCCAGTTTATAGTTATTACACAGTTTATACAATAGAGCTCACATTATATTTCTTACTTGTTTCAATCACATAGGTCCCATTCACATGTAGTTTCACAATATAATCATGTAATCATAACTCTAACATAGGCCTAAAATCCTTCCATCTTGGTACATCATGCCTCTCTTACATTTACAACATACACTTAAATATTACAACTTACGACTTTAACTTCAAATTGCCTTTTACAATATTACAACACCAATTACAAATTTAGACATAAATTTAAATGATACAAACTGCTAGACCTAGGCATGCCAACATGAACAATATGCCAAATACTGAAAATGTTCCTCTATCACCCTGCGGGCCTCTTGCCCGCTGCTCCAACGCTACAGGTACATCCTGAAATAAATGCCCCGAGACGGGGTGAGATATACGAATATATCTCAGTAACCAAGAGGTTCTGGAGAAAACTCCACCCAATGGTTCACTTCAATGCATATCAATAGAATAAAACAACCACTTTGAAAACGGGATATAGCAAGGGATTTAGAGAAATGGGGAATATAAAGAAACAAACTACGATGATACGGGATGGTAACCCCAATTCCACGTACGCCCTGGGCATATATAAGCCTATGGGTATCATCCAAGGTGTGTTCACAGAAACCACAACCATGATGCCCAAACCAACCAAAACGCCAAAGACATTCCTAGTGTGCTCCTACCCGGATCACACACTATGACACGCAGTCAACTGGAACTCCCTCCTGGAGACCTATCCAGCGGAAGTCCGAAAATGCCCGAAGGCTAATAAAACTGTCTACTGGCCAGAGACTCGGTACCGCAGTACCCATAGCAATAATGCATGCATGCTCATGTGTTCTATACTATTCATACACACTTCCTACCGTTGCCCCAGTACCAAGAGGTTACCTTAAGTAATTTCCTCACTAGCTCCGCAACAGCTTATCCCACAACTTGGTATACAGCGGAATGCCTACACAGAGGACATTTCCAATCTCTTATAATTCAAACAATGCACGCTAATTTACAATTATACATGCCTTGAACTAAATACATACCTCAATCCACTTGGTCCAAGACCAAGGGTAACTCCCAGATTCAAGTTTCGGGGTTCAAGTCAATGTACGGCAACCTATACAATTACGTACATCCATCAGTACGCGTCAAATATTATCGAAACGCAAAATCACAAAAATCCTCCCCATCCTCCCTTGATGGTTCGGCCATTCAAGTGTAAATTTGAGATTTATTTTTCTAAATTTTCTTTCTCATTTTGTTACGCCTCATTAGGTTGTCAATAGGCCAATTCAAGTGCCGGTTCGTCATTTTCGCGTCGGATTACATCAGAACGCGAAAATCGCAAAATCCCCCCTTTTCTCCTTGGAGGTTCGGCCATATAGGTGTTACTTGGGGATTTATTTTTCTAAATTTTCTTTCTCATTTTATAACACTTCCTTAGGTTGCTTAGAGACTAGTTCAATCGTCGTTTTTCCGTTTTATGACATTTACGCATCGTTTTGCGAAATATTTCACTTTAGGCTCATTTAGGTCTCTAAACACAATTTATTTTTTCCCATTGATTCAAACACTTTCCAACCACAACACAACCCATCTAAGCACTATATAACTACACAAATCATCATCCAATTCATTTTTCAACATCAATTTCTCAATTTTTCCTCAAAGGTTCGAATTTTACCCTATGACATTCCAAGGAATTTCCATTCAATTTTAATCACTCCAACCTTCACACAACCTATTATATCATCATACCATCATGCCACAATTCATCATACAAAGTCTCAACACCAAAATTCAAAAGTCCAAAGTCATGATCATCAATTTTTCTAAGTTAAAAATCCATATTTTTCACCAATAATTTTCATGGCATTTCTAGCTCTAACACATCATTCTAAGACATTATCATCTAATACACATTTTTCAATTGAGCTCTCTAACATCACCAATCACGAAATCAAGGTGTAGGGTTCATGAAAATAAACTACAATCAAACCATGTAAATGGGATGGAAATATACTCACAACCAAGGCTTGATGCTACCCCAAGACTCCTCCAAACAATGGAAGCTCAAATGACTCCATGAACCTCAAATTTCTCCAAAAATTCGCAGCTGTAAATGGGCAATAACTCACCAAAGAGAGGGTTTCAAGGGAAACTAATCGGTGGAACGGGTTCGGATGATGATGATTTCCATCGAATTTCAAGACAAGAATCGATGGATTCGGTGGAGAAACGACCAAGTTATGGTGAATTGAAAATTTTGCACAAAGATGGTGGTGGAGGGGCTGTCATGCGTGAAGAAGAAGGGAAGGAGAGAGAGAAGATCGTGAGTTGTGAGGAAAAGTGAGGTGATTTAAGTGGATTTGAGTGGGATGGGTCCCACACGTGATTTAACTTTAATCCAATCATCATTTTCAACTACAAATCCATAATCTACGTATTTTTCTGGTTCATGACATATTTTTGTTTCCTAAAAATACTGATAAAATTTTCACGCTTATCGGTACAATTATACCGCAGTATTTTTACACCGAAAAATCACTATTCATCAATTTTTCCCAAAATGACTCAATTCCATCAAATTTCATCAAAATCATATTTCCTAACTCAACAAACCATTTATAACTCATATTTGAAACCTATAGCTCAAAATTCAACTGGCACGTTTTACGGTGCAATCGTAACGCGGTATTTTTACCCGCGAAAAACACTATTCACTGATTTTTTTGAAACTTGCCTATCCACTCAATTTTTCGTTATGAACCCATTTCCAGGGTTATTTTTACCATCTGAGACCTTCTACTCAATTTTTATCTTCCTAGGGTTGCGTGTTGGCTAATTACTCTTTTGCCCTTTCTTTGTATTTTGGCATAATCTTTAGGATTTTCACTAATCCATCACTTGATTGCTCACTTAATATTTTAATTACTTGATTTAAAATTGTGAGGTGTTATATCTTCCATCTTCTCAGCTTCATCCTCATTTTCATCCTCATCTTCTTTCATCTTCTCAGCTTTTTCATCATCTTCATCTTCTTCCATCTCCTCAGCTTCATCCTCATCATCTTCCATCTTTTCAGCTTTTTCATCATCTTCAACATGATGAAAAACCAACATGTTATCATTCCAATCGAAACCAACATCTAAATATTGCGAAAAAAAAACTGAAAGAAAGAAAGAAAGAACCATTAATATTTAAAAATAAATAAAATGGAAAACCCACATATCTAAATATATCCAATGTTAGTTTTGTTAAATAAAACACCAACTGAAAAAACTAACAAACTCAACTAGACAAAATCAAAAAACAAAAAAACCAGTTAATAGTCCAGTAATAAGATGTCTGGGCAGACAGAAACAAAAGCACACAATCGAACATCCACTGTATTATCAAGAAAAAAAAGAAACGAAATCGAAAGAAAAGAAAAGCAAGAACATAATGGAAAAGCCACACCCTCAATATTGCCAGAATAATAAAGAAAAAGAAAGAAAGAAACATATATTTCATATGGTATTGACAAAAGACAAGCCACACCCTCAATCTCTATTTTCAAGAAAAAAAAAGGAAAGGAAAGAACACAGTCGAATATCCGCAAGAAACCCACATACTCAATCTTTTCAAGCAAGAAATATCAGCATATAATCAAACATTTTCAAGAAAAAAAGAAAAGAAAAGAAAAGAAAAGAAAGGGCAGAAGTACCATACCTAGGTATTGACACCTTTGTAGGAGTGTTGCCAAACAATACAGGCTGGTTGGGTCATCATCTCCCATTGCATCCCATCTCCCATTGCATCCCATCTCCCATATTCATCCTCATCTTCTTCCATCATCTCAGCTTCATCCTCATCTTCATCCTCTTCCATCTTCTCATCTTCATCCTCATCTACTTGCATCCCATCTCCCATTGCATCCCATCTCCCATATTCATCCTCATCTTCTTCCATCATCTCAGCTTCATCCTCATCTTCATCCTCTTCCATCTTCTCAGCTTCATCCTCTTCTACTTGCATCCCATCTCCCATTGCATCCCATCTCCCATATTCATCCTCATCTTCTTCCATCATCTCAGCTTCATCCTCATCTTCATCCTCTTCCATCTTCTCAGCTTTTTCATCATCTTCAACTTTATGAAAAACCAACATGTTATCATTCCAATCGAAACCATAGATATTTAAAAAATAAATAAAATAGAAAACCCACATATCTAAATATATCCAATGTTAGTTTTGTTAAATAAAACACCAACTGAAAAAATTAACAAACTCAACTAGACAAAATCAAATTTACAAAATTAAAAAACAAAAAAACCAGTTAATAGTCCAGTAATATGATGTCTGGGCAGACAGAAACAAAAGCATACAATCGAACATCCACAGTTATCAAGAAAAAAAAAGAAACGAAATCAAAAGAAAAGAAAAGCAAGAACATAATGGAAAAGCCACACCCTCAATATTGCCAGAATAATAAAGAAAAAGAAAGAAAGAAACATATATTTCATATGGTATTGACAAGCAACTGTTGACAAGCCACACCCTCAATCTTCTATTTTCAAGAAAAAAAAAGAAACATACTGTATTTTCAAGAAAAAGAAAAGAAAAGAAAAAAGAACACAGTCGAATATCAGCAAGAAATATCAGCAAAAATATGATGTCTGGGCAGACAGAAACAAAAGCATACAATCGAACATCCACAGTTATCAAGAAAAAAGAAGAAACGAAATCAAAAGAAAAGAAAAGCAAGAACATAATGGAAAAGCCACACCCTCAATATTGCCAGAATAATAAAGAAAAAGAAAGAAAGAAGCATATATATTTCGTATGGTATTGACAAGCAACTCTTGACAAGCCACACCCTCAATCTTCTATTTTCAAGAAAAAAAAAGAAACATACTGTATTTTCAAGAAAAGAAAAAAGAACACAGTCGAATATCAGCAAGAAATATCAGCAAGAAACCCACATACTCAATCTTTTCAAGCAAGAAATATCAGCACATAATCAAACATTTTCAAGAAAAAAAGAAAAGAAAAGAGAAGAAAAGAAAGGGCAGAAGTAACATACCTAGGTATTGACACCTTTGTAGGAGTGTTGCCAAACAATACAGGCTGGTTGGGTCATCATCTACTTGCATCCCATCTACCATATTCACCAATTCCATTGTCTTGATAAAACAATCCAAGAACAAGAGAAAGAAACAAGCAAGAACAAGAGAAAGAAACTAGGAAACCCAAAGAAACTAAGAAAACTTTAAGAAGGAGTGAAAACAGAGAAAGAAACCCTAAGAAAACCTTAAGAAGAGTGAAAAGAGAGAAAGAAAATTTTTAATTTATATTTTTTGGCGGCAAAACTATGATGACCGTTGTATTCTCTTAACTCTTAACTCGTAAGTTATTTCCGTCCCTCTGAAGTTCTAATTTAGCTACTCTTAAAATTTATTATATTTACTAATTTATATTAGCTAATGTATATACATATTAAAAAATATATGTGTGGATGGACAACTGAGAAATATATATTCTAATTTTAAGGAAATAAAATTCATTTTAATTATTAAAAATATGAGACATGATTGGGTTGAGAAAAAATTCATCACAATATATATATATATTTAATTCATTATAGTTTGACTAATTACTTTGATTAATTTAATAAAAAAACCCGCGATTCACACTAAAATAAATATAATCATAATAATATTTATTAAAAAATTGGCTTTACTAAATGCTAACATCTTTTAAACAAGAGTAACAGAAGAAAGCTTGAGAAGAAGCATTTACAAAGACCTTAATCTAGATGAATTTAAAGAAACTTTGGTTATTGATACCACCATTTAGAAAAAATTCAACAGACGCTTAAACGAGGATTAAAATGCAATGAACATTATTTACCCCCCCCCCCCAAAAAAAACAGAAATGCAAAGAAGATTGAGAGAAGACAATCTTAGAGTTCTATTGGTTGTGTCCCCACAATCACAATATAATACAGAATGAAGAAGAGGTACTTACTTACCAGAGAGGTGACTACTTCAGTTGTTTGATGAAATACTTCTGAGGGATCTACACCACAGAACACTGGCAGGACCTTGGTATATTTGGTTCTGCTCCGCTCCATTATTACCTCCTTAAAACATTTCCAGAGAAAATAGTGTTTACTATTTTCTCTGGAAATGTTTTGAGAAAACAATAACATAAACACTATTTTGAAATGCCTCATCATTATCATGTAAAAAAACACTAGTTGTTTGTTGGGTGCACATGCAAAGAAGAGAGTGGTTCTGATCTGTAATATAATGGGGTAGGTGGTGGCGGTTTCGGTGAACTGAAGACAATGGATGTATGTAAGTGAAATGAGAGTCCAAAGATAATGTAAAGTGAGAGAGAATGGACAGATCGCAGCAATAAGTTTTTGAGAAAGGTGAAAGAGAGAGACACGTAGAGATAGAAAGGTAGGAAGCGGAAAAGCTCAAGAGAGAAGAGTGGACGCAAAAAAATAAAAGCAAGCTCTCTTGTCAAATCACAACTTTCACATTAGGTGAAATGAGGACTGACAAAAGCAATTAATGGCTCTGATCTCTGATCAACAGAACAGAAGTATCTCTCTCCTATTCCCCAAATAAGAGAATACATCGATATCAGGAGCAAGTGACTCTCTCTGTAGGGAAAAAGCGAAAGACTATGCATGACACCAGAGATTATAAACTACAGAATAGGTGAATGAATGATACAGGGCTACACAGCACAGCTAGATAGTTTTAATATAATAATCAATGGAGTTATAGCAGCAGGGATTTTAACTACAATTGTTTAAAATTAAAAAAAAATGATATACTATTTAATATGTTTAGAATTTAAAAAATAATAATAATATTCTTCATCTTCAATCTTTATTAATAATTTGATAATATCACACTATCATTTTTGGAAAGAAAAAAGATTCAAAATTCCATAAGAAGCCAAGTTTTTGAGAAAGGTGAAAGAGAGAGACACGTATAGAAAGGTAGGAAGTGGAAAAGCTCAGGAGAGATGCAAGGAACCAAATAAAGCTCTCTTGTCAAATCACAAATTAGGTGCTCTGAGGATCTGACTCTGACTCTGATCTTTGATCAACAGAACAGTAGTCTAGCATCTCTCCTATTCCCCAAATAAAGTAACACAAACAGCGCAATTAAACTTCAATCTTATTAAAAAAAATTCAAATTCATTTATTTATTTATTTTCTTCTCTTTAAATTAATCACACACTAAACTTAAACAACTATTAATTAACCTCCTCTTATATACATGCATGTTTTTAAAAGCAGAGGCAAAAAGTAATAATACTGAGTGAACCAAAACAGAGCTTCTAAGATTCATTCAGTTATATATAAGAAACTTAACACTACAAACAAAAGTAATAATACAGACAGATACAATGAATGAACCATCATAGAGCACAAACAAATATACATACATGACACGTACAGTATTAATAATGAGGATTTAAGAAAAAATAAAGGTATGGCATGGTATGGAGGGGAAGTTACCTTATCCTCAGCATTCAGCAGCAAGTAAAGGAAGATTATTGAGAAGAATCTCAACTCAAGAGGCTCAGTGTCGGGGGCCATCAAGAGGACTAGCTCAGAAATGCCTCTGTTCAGTGTCTTTTTTGAGCTGAGCTACAAATACAAAAAGAAATACATGTTTTATGGTCGCTGAAACAAAAAAGAAAGAAAGAAAAAAAACGCAATAACACACTTAAAATAAATGGAAGAACCAATGAAATGAAATGAAAGCAGAGGCGAAAGAAAGTTCCTTTCCTGTGAGTTGAGCTGCTGCTTGTAGTTGGTAGCTTATCTTGTTGAACAAGATCTTCAACAGTATTGTTATTGTGAGTTGAGCTGAGCATCGGCCAAAGGTAACCACCATTTTTGTGATTTGATTGAAAGAAAGAAAGAAAACTTGAAGAAGAACACTCATTCAAGTCAGATTAAATGAATCGTTTGTTTTGAAGGAAGAGAAGATAACGAAAAGAAAAGGTAACCAACCATTTTTGTGATTTGATTGAAGGGTGAGAAGAGAAGAGAAGAGGGGGCTTAGGGTTTTTCTTTGGTGGAGAAGAGAGAGAGGGAGAAGAAAGAGAGGAATGAGTGAGTGTAATTAAATTAAATCCCGCCCAATTAAATTACATTTTTTACGTTTAAGCTAGATGCCAGTGAAAATTAAAATTAAACAATGAAAACATATATGTACGAGTAAACAAGAGAATACATCGATATCAGTAGCAAGGACTCTCTTTGGGGGAAAAGATACAAGGATTATAGACTACAGAATAGGTAAATGAATGATACAGTGCTACACAGCACAGCTAGATAGTTTTAATATAATAACACTATCATTTTTTGGAAACAAAAAAAGCTTCAAAATTCCCTAAGAAGCCAAGATTTTGAGAAAGTGAAAGAGAGAGACACGTAGAGAGAGAGAGAGACAGGTAGGAGCTCAGGAGAGAAGCAAGGAAGCAAAAAAAAAGAAGAAGTGCGCAATTAATAACCAATAAAGCTCTCTTGTCAAATCACAACATTAGGTGCTCTGAGCATCTGACTCTGATCTTCGATCAACAGAACAGTAGTCTAGCATCTCTCGTATTCCCTAAATAAAGTAACACAAACAGCGCAATTAAACTTCAATCTTATTAAGAAATTTTTCAAATCCATTTTTTTATTTATTTTCTTCTCTTTAAATTAATCACACACTAAACTTAAACAACTATTAAGCTCCTCTTATATACTTTTTAAAAGCAGAGGCAAAGTAATAATACTGAGTGAACTGAAACTGAGCTTCTAAGATTCATTCAGTTATAAAAAACTTATCACTACAAACAAAAGTAACAATACAGATACAATGAATAAACCATAGACTATAGAGCACAAACAAATACATGACGTACAGTATTAATAATGAGGATTTAAGAAAAAATAAAGGTGTGGTATGGTATGGTATCGGAAGTTACCTTATCCTCAGCAGCAAGTAAAGGAAGATTTTTGAGAAGAATCTCAACTCAAGAGGCTCAGAGTCGGGTGCCATCAAGAGGAGAAATGCCTCTGTTCAGTGTCTTTTTTAAGCTGAGCTACAAATACAAATAAAATTACATGTTTTATGGTCGCTGAAACAAAAAGAAAAAAGAAAAAAACGCAATAACACACTTAAAATAAATGGTAGAACCAACGAAATGAAATGAAATAAAATAAAAGCAGAGGCGAAAGAAAGTTCCTTTCCTGTGAGTTGAGGAGCTGCTTGTAATTGGTAGCTTATCTTGTTGAACAAGATCTTCAACAGTATTGTTATTGTGAGTTGAGCGTAGCTTGATTGAAGAGAAGAGAAGAGAAGAGAAGGGGGCTAGGCTTAGGGTTTTTCTTTGGTGGAGAAGAGAGAGAGAGAGAGAGAGAGAGAGAGAGAGACGAAAGAGAGGAATGAGTGAGTGTTATTAAATTAAATCCCGCCCAATTTTAGATGAAAAATCTTTGAAAATTGTAAATTGTAAATTTGTGATCTGAGATGAGACTGCATCTGCATGTTTCGGATTATGCATTGAGAGGTGAGAGAGACTAAGAGCAATGGTTGGTTATTTTAATCAGTTTTGTTTTGGCCCAATCCAATCCATCTTTAATTAATTATAATAAAACTTTAAATTATAATATTTGCGCTGAAATAAAATTATTATAGATTACCTGCTAAAAAGCGCGCGCGTGGTCAAGTGTCCAAAGCACATTACATTGATTTGCATTGGAGAGGGCCACACTTGACTTGACAATCAGACACTACACTACACTGAGTAAAAGCAATGCAATGAATGGACTTGGGTCGGGTGTTATTTTCAAGAGCATCATCTTTGTTTTGTTTTGTTTTGGGCCCAATCCAATTCAAATATGCAATCCATCTTTGTTTTGTCACTTACATACATCGAGGAGGGAGGGATTTCTTAATTCTAAATAAATAAATGTTAATTAAAATGCTAATTAATATATCTGATTCTATATCCTATACTATACTACCGTAGATGGAGAGGAGGGGGAATAAATTATTATTATTAACTACTCAATGAAAGAATTAAATTATAGAACAGTTTCGGATCTTAAAAAAATTATTTAGAAAGTATCTCATAGACTTTCTTTTACATAGAGGGCCTATAAAATTAAATAAAATTATATATTATTTTATATTATTTATTTTAAATTAAATAAATAAATTATTATTTTAATGGTTTTGAATAATAAAATTATATTATTTTAATTATTTTCTTTAATTATTGAACGTCTTGTAGGCTTAAACAGGCTAACAAGTCTATGTCAAGACTTTTGTTTTTTAAATATACGTCATGCTAAATTTATAATTTGGGCGTGCACAAGCTAACGAATCTGGCCATGCCTAAAGTATTTTACATGTGTCTGACCTATTTAAGCTAAAGCCTATCTCTATCCAGCCTATTTACACCCCCTACTTTTAACAATGGTTTTTCGTTGTTGATTAAATGTGAGTACTATAAACATGCTTTTAACGTTGGTTGGCCCGCCCCGCCCCGCCACCAACCCGCCAAAAACGGGACAGGGCGGGTTAACCCGCCATTAAATATGGGTGGGAAAAATGAACTCACCCCGTTTTATGGTGGGTTGGCGGGTCAACCCACCAACCCGTCAATTAAAAAAATAAATAATTAAAATTTAAAAATAAATTATATTTTATTAATTTTTCTAATATTATTTTATTTTATTTCACACTTCTTTTAATTTTTCTCAATCTCAATCTTAAATGTATACTAATATTTGTCAAAACATTCTTTAGGAACTCATTCGTCTCCATATAAAGATAACATTTGTCATAAATAAAATTGTTATTCTTTATTTTTTCTAAGAAGTACTAATGTAAAAAAAAAAATTGGATATCACAAAAATTTAATGACAAATGAAATACTACTTAATCGTAAAATATATAAATATATAACCCGACGGGTCAACCCGTTTTCACCCACTTCTAGGCGGGGCGGGTTGAAGTGGGTTGGTGGGTTGAAAATCTCAACCCAACTCGTCCCGTTTTGGCGGGTTGACCCGCCGGGCAGTGGCGGAGCCATGTTGTGGCCTACAGTTGCCTTGGCACTGGCTTATTTAGCCACGTTCATTTAGCTACATTTGAAAGTAGCAAATTCTGTTCAATTTTTTTGAAAATTAGCCACGTTTTGGTCGTAGCCAAAGAACCGTAGCTATTTGGGCACTAGCTGAATTTTTTGGCACTTGCTAACATGTCATGCTGGCTCCGCCACTGCCGTCGTGCTCAACCCATATTGTCACCCCTAAATTTACATATAAAGTAGAGTCATCAAAACAGGCTATCTCTTCCTGTTAGGCCCTAGCTCGCACGAGTTAAGGCAAAAAATCCTACAAATAAAAAAGCCTGCATGAGCCAAAAACTTATATAATCCCACGAGATAGGGCCTGTCCACGAGCCAAAATTTCATATAAGTCAATCATTTGTCATTAATTAAAATTGTGACAGTAGCAAACAGGCATCACCAAAACCTTATCTGAAATGTGGTTGACCATTTAGCTGTTGATTTCATTAGCAATTTTCGTCTAGCTTCTTTCCTTTGTCATTATTTTCTATCACCCCACCATAGCGGAATGTGGTTGACCCAATTCGCAATTCAACATATAGCTATGAGTTATGAAAGTGCTTGATGAAGTTGAGGTGAAAGTAAAGGATGGGGACAGTGAATTCAGAAAATATCTCTGTCCTTTGCAGAATCTGCATCATCGAAATTCAAAACTTAGATAGAAATATAAACCATCCAAATGGAAAAATAAAAGGACGTTTGAAAAATAAACACCAAAAATGAGAAAGATCATGTGGCAGATAGTAGGGGTGTTAACGGGCCGAGCCGAGCCGAGCTTTGATCTTAACGGGCCAAGCCTGTATTTAAACGTGTCAGACTGGCCTTAGCCTGTTACCTGTTACGAATATAATATTAGCCTGTGGCCTGGTTCGTTTACAAAAAATAAAAGCCTGTCTCAAGCCTGTGGCCTGTTTATTTATTAAAAATAAAAACCTTACATTCTAATTTGTAGCCGTATTCAGCCCATTAATCATGCACTGATATGTATTTTTTTGTAAGAAAATAATAGTTGTTTCTTTTATAATAAAAAACATTAATATTAAAAAATCAAAATAACAACATCACCTTTACTTTATTTTACGTTGCTTTTCCTTAATTTTCTTCCACATTCTAGATTTTTTACATTAAATTTTCTTCCACATTTCTTAATATTCTAGATTTTTTACACTAGATTTGAACCCCACCAATAAATTTTCTTCCACATTTTACATTAATTTTTCTTCCACGGTCGCCGCCATAAGCATCATTATAAGCCGTGGAATCCGCATGGCTTATAAAAATAGATGATGAACATGACTTAGATCGGGGAGAAGAGATAGAGCATAGACAGAAAACTGAGAAAAGGATGTTGAAATGATTAATATAAAAATATAAAAAATAAATAAATTTAATGTATACGGGCCAGCCTCCAAGGCTTCAAGGCCGGGCTTGGCTATGAAAGCCTGAGGCCTTGTAAATAAAAAAGCTTTTGCATGAGTATAAGTCTGGGCTTAATAATAAAAAAAGACGAGCCGAGCCGAAACGGGTCGGGCCTAAGGCCCCTGATAGGCCCTTGGCCTTATTATCACCCCTAGCGGATAGCATAAGTCCCACCACACCTAATAATTTCAATCATTTTTACCTTTCAAGAATCAAGTACTGGATTCGAGATAATTTACACTTTCAATCTCAGCCACTTTACCTTGAAGATCATCTCTGAAAATACACATGATAAAGCCCAAAAATGGTCAAATAGCCTACATAGTATACACAGCTAACCTCGTACACATGCATAATTGAAGTGAACTTTCTTCTTTTCCTTTTTTCCCTAACATACAAGTATTGCTGAGTTTTAAATGCACACCTACACGGTGTCTCATACCCTTTTATAAAATTTACACATTTTAAATTGGAAAAATTAATTGTCATTTTTTTTTGTAAACAATTAATTGTCATTTTAAATTAGATGAATTTTATTTTAGGTCTCTCTGCTTCTAATTATACAGAGGAAAGAAAATACTAAAAATCATTAAATATATATTAAAACGATATAATTTTATTTAGAATAATATAAAATCATGTCCTTTAAAATAAAAAATATTTTCCCTTTTTTTTGTAACTAAATATTTTCCCTTTAAAATTTAAAAAAGAGGACTAAAAAAATAAATAGACAACCTTATAATTTTGAAGAAATGCTTATGATAAAATAAATAAATTTTCTCTCTTTCCACCAAACAGATCATGGATTTAAAACAACAGTTATTCAGTAATCTAGATCTATAAGCGAGCACAAATATCTAGAATTTTCTCCACCTTTCATATATATATATATATATATATATATATATGTATATTTTATTAAGACATTTCTGTTTCAGAATATGGTAGTGGACTAGTGTCATCTCTATACAAGTCCATGTATCATATATATTTGTCATCTTCTTACGTCATATATGTTTTTATCAATTAGGTAGAATAATTACTCCTTTTCAAAAAATATAACAACTCTTGTTGATAATTTTTACTAAATCGTCGTGAGTTTGATTCATGTTGATGCTCCTTCGTAGGTCAATTACATGTAAGTACCACTGTAAGCACTTGCTGAAACATGTAAATAGAACAATTTTACCCCCTTTACTCTTGTCCCTTTTATGTAACCCTGCTCAATCATAATTTGAGGCTATATAATCCAAAGAGTTATCTACTCCTCTTATATAACTCAAAAACATTAACATATTGAATAATCTATGGACATTTATACTAGTAATTGACACTTCGGTATCATTCACAAAAATTTTAGAAAGCTAAATTTTCCATCCACATTAGACTCATCAGTCTTTACAAATAATCTTGTTCAATCATTCACAAAAAATGTCGATGTTGATCAGACTAATTATTAACCAAACAAGAACAATAGTGAAAATAAAAGTATAAAAATAGAAAGAATGCATGGTTACGTGACTTGTTGGTTATACAAACTCAAAGAAAACACAAATGAATGGAGGTCAATCTCAGTAGAGAACAAATCTGGGAAGCCAAAGAATTAAATTTGAATCCCATTTACAACTACATAGACAACAAATAATTGGTGTTATCAACTACATAGACAACAAATAATCCGAGTCAATCATTTGTGTAATAATCCGAGTCAATCATTTGTGTAGGATCATAAAGATCAAAGTCAGAATCAAAGTCCAAGTCCAAGTCTTCATTTAAGATTGAGCCTATTGAGCTTAAATTGGTAAGATGTGAAGCATAACTGCCATCCTGGCTTTGGTCAGCCAACCCCTGAAATGGCACAATATTACTTGTTTGCCTAGGACTAATCATCTCACCAGATGAAGAGGATATTTAAAAGGACTGACTTGCTGGGTTGCCTTAGACCTGATTCTTTTCAGTCGAAGTCTTTATTTCTGCAGCAATTAAACAAACAAATAAAGTTCTATAAATGAAAAACTATGGTTTTATGAAATTAAAGCAGAAAGGAAAAGAAAAAAATACCTGCAGATGGCTGGCCACATGCGCCGTAGTAAGATGCTTCTCAGCCTTCATCAATTGAAGAATTTTTCTAGGTACAACCTCTGCAATCAAAAGAACATACAAATGTGTCAGACTTCATTAACAATAATGCCATGACATCTACTCCAGTGCACTACAGATTAGGAAGAGTATTTGAGAAAGCATTCAAAATAATGTTGAACAAAAAAATACAGCAATTGGAAAAATACAGCAAACATATACTTTTGCAATACAAAAAAAAAACCCAGAGTTTTCACAGGAATGGAAAAAGGCATCATTGTTCCATTTTTGGCAGCGAATGGAAGACATAGTTGGGACCAATTGGGCAGCTTCCAGCTCTCATGAGACCAAATTAATCATGATCGAATTAAGGAAAATTTGAATTTTGATTTGTTCAGTTTTCGAGAGATGCCAAATAAGTATATTAGCTTACTCCAAGGAAAGGATTACTAAAATAGAGGAATACATGGGCAGTGGATTTGTTTGTTATTTGGAAATGCACACTGGTATTAACAACAGAGAAGCCATTTTTTATTTTGGTGCAGATTCCAATATTATGACAGAAATTATATATCCAAGTGGGGCTGAGACAGATGTTCGAAGAATTATGGTTGGATTCTGGGCAGTGGATGTGAAGACACTTGTGGAAATAAAGTTTGCAAAGAGAGGTGATGGAACTAGTTTTCACATTGTAATATTATTAGGATTTGATTGCTATTTCTACACAAAAATATAATAAAAGTATTGCTAAAATAAAGCAGAAACATCAATTGATTGACCAATTGTAGCAATTAATAACAATTAAGATAACAACTACTTTGCATTGTAGAGAAAGAGTGAATAACTTACTGTCAACACCCAAGTCATTAACAGCGGCCACAAAACACCGACCGATGTAGCTCTTCGGTCCAAACAACCCGAGACTGCTTTTGGGTTGATCGGTCCTCCTCGTTAAGACCTTTCTCAAGTTCTACATGAACTTCATACTCATCTTCTTCCATCCTCTCAGCTTCATCCTCATCTTCATCTTCTTGCATCTTCTCAGCTTCATCCTCATTTTCATCCTCATCTTCTTTCATATTGTCATCTTTTTCATCATCTTCATCTTCTTCCATCTCCTCAGCTTCATCCTCATCATCTTCCATATTTTCAGCTTTTTCATCATCTTCAACATGATGAAAAACCAACATGTTATCATTCCAATCGAAACCAACATCTAAATATTGCGAAAAAAAAACGAAAGAAAGAAAGAAAGAACCATTAATATTTAAAAAATAAATAAAATGGAAAACCCACATATCTAAATATATCCAATGTTAGTTTTGTTAAATAAAACACCAACTGAAAAAACTAACAAACTCAACTAGACAAAATCAAAAAACAAAAAAACCAGTTAATAGTCCAGTAATAAGATGTCTGGGCAGACAGAAACAAAAGCACACAATCGAACATCCACTGTATTATCAAGAAAAAAAAGAAACGAAATCGAAAGAAAAGAAAAGCAAGAACATAATGGAAAAGCCACACCCTCAATATTGCCAGAATAATAAAGAAAAAGAAAGAAAGAAACATATATTTCATATGGTATTGACAAAAGACAAGCCACACCCTCAATCTCTATTTTCAAGAAAAAAAAAGGAAAGGAAAGAACACAGTCGAATATCAGCAAGAAACCCACATACTCAATCTTTTCAAGCAAGAAATATCAGCATATAATCAAACATTTTCAAGAAATAAAGAAAAGAAAAGAAAAGAAAAGAAAGGGCAGAAGTACCATACCTAGGTAATGACACCTTTGTAGGAGTGTTGCCAAACAATACAGGCTGGTTGGGTCATCATCTCCCATTGCATCCCATCTCCCATATTCATCCTCATCTTCTTCCATCATCTCAGCTTCATCCTCATCTTCATCCTCTTCCATCTTCTCATCTTCATCCTCATCTACTTGCATCCGATCTCCCATTGCATCCCATCTCCCATATTCATCCTCATCTTCTTCCATAATCTCAGCTTCATCCTCATCTTCATACTCTTCCATCTTCTCAGCTTCATCCTCATCTTCATCCTCTTCTACTTGCATCCCATCTCCCATTGCATCCCATCTCCCATATTCATCCTCATCTTCTTCCATCATCTCAGCTTCATCCTCATCTTCATCCTCTTCCATCTTCTCAGCTTCATCCTCTTCTACTTGCATCTCATCTCCCATTGCATCCCATCTCCCATATTCATCCTCATCTTCTTCCATCATCTCAGCTTCATCCTCATCTTCATCCTCTTCCATCTTCTCAGCTTTTTCATCATCTTCAACATAATGAAAAACCAACATGTTATCATTCCAATCGAAACCATAGATATTTAAAAAATAAATAAAATAGAAAACCCACATATCTAAATATATCCAATGTTAGTTTTGTTAAATATAACACCAACTGAAAAAATTAACAAACTCAACTAGACAAAATCAAATTTACAAAATTAAAAAACAAAAAAACCAGTTAATAGTCCAGTAATATGATGTCTGGGTAGACAGAAACAAAAGCATACAATCGAACATCCACAGTTATCAAGAAAAAAAAAGAAACGAAATCAAAAGAAAAGAAAAGCAAGAACATAATGGAAAAGCCACACCCTCAATATTGCCAGAATAATAAAGAAAAAGAAAGAAAGAAACATATATTTCATATGTTATTGACAAGCAACTGTTGACAAGCCACACCCTCAATCTTCTATTTTCAAGAAAAAAAAAAAACATACTGTATTTTCAAGAAAAGAAAAAAGAAAAGAAAAACGAAATCAAAAGAAAAGAAAAGCAAGAACATAATGGAAAAGCCACACCCTCAATATTGCCAGAATAATAAAGAAAAAGAAAGAAAGAAACATATATATTTCGTATGGTATTGACAAGCAACTGTTGACAAGCCACACCCTCAATCTTCTATTTTCAAGAAAAGAAAAAAGAAACATACAAAAAGAACACAGTCGAATATCAGCAAGAAATATCAGCAAGAATATGATGTCTGGGCAGACAGAAACAAAAGCATACAATCGAACATGCACAGTTATCAAGAAAAAAAAAAGAAACGAAATCAAAAGAAAAGAAAAGTAAGAACATAATGGAAAAGCCACACCCTCAATATTGCCAGAATTATAAAGGAAAAGAAAGAAAGAAACATATATATATTCCGTATGGTATTGACAAGCAACTGTTGACAAGCCACACCCTCAATCTTCTATTTTCAAGAAAAAAAAAGAAACATACTGTATTTTCAAGAAAAGAAAAAAGAAAAGAAAAACGAAATCAAAAGAAAAGAAAAGCAAGAACGTAATGGAAAAGCCACACCCTCAATATTTCCAGAATAATAAAGAAAAAGAAAGAAAGAATCATATATTTCATATGGTATTGACAAGCAACTGTTGACAAGCCACACCCTCAATCTTCTATTTTCAAGAAAAAAAAAGAAACATACTGTATTTTCAAGAAAAGAAAAAAGAAAAGAAAAAAGAACACAGTCGAATATCAGCAAGAAATATCAGCAAGAAACCCACATACTCAATCTTTTCAAGCAAGAAATATCAGCACATAATCAAACATTTTCAAGAAAAAAAGAAAAGAAAAGAGAAGAAAAGAAAGGGCAGAAGTAACATACTTAGGTATTGACACCTTTGTAGGAGTGTTGCCAAACAATACAGGCTGGTTGGTTCATCATCTACTTGCATCCCATCTCCCATATTCACCAATTCCATTGTCTTGATAAAACAATCCAAGAACAAGAGAAAGAAACAAGCAAGAACAAGAGAAAGAAACTAGGAAACCCAAAGAAACCAAGAAAACTTTAAGAAGGAGTGAAAACAGAGAAAGAAACTCTAAGAAAACCTTAAGAAAACAGAGAAAAAAACCCTAAGAAAACCTTAAGAAGAGTGAAAAGAGAGAAAGAAAATTTTAATTTATATTTTTTGGCGGCAAAACTGTGATGACCGTTGTATTCTCTTAACTCTTAACTCGTAAGTTATTTTCGTCCCTCTGAAGTTCTAATTTAGCTACTCTTAAAATTTATTATATTTGCTAATTTATATTAGCTAATGTATATACATATTAAAAAATATATGTGAGGATGGACAGCTGAGAAATATATATTCTAATTTTAAGGAAATAAAATTCATTTTAGTTATTAAAAATATGAGACATGATTGGGTTGAGAAAAAATTCATGACAATATATATATATATATATTCATTATAGTTTGACTAATTACTTTGATTAATTTAATAAAAAAACCCGCGATTCACACTAAAATAAATATAATCATAATAATATTTATTAAAAAATTGGCTTTACTAAATGCTAACATCTTTTAAACAAGAGTAACAGAAGAAAGCTTGAGAAGAATCATTTACAAAGACCTTAATCTAGATGACTTTAAAGAAACTTTGGTTATTGATACCACCATTTAGAAAAAAAATTCAACAGACGCTTAAACGAGGATTAAAATGCAATGAACATTATTTACCCCCCCCCCCCAAAAAAACAGAAATGCAAAGAAGATTGAGAGAAGACAATCTTAGAGTTCTATTGGTTGTGTCCCCACAATCACAACATAATACAGAATGAAGAAGAGGTACTTACTTACCAGAGAGGTGACTACTTCAGTTGTTTGATGAAATACTTCTGAGGGATCTACACCACAGAACACTGGCAGGACCTTGGTATATTTGGTTCTGCTCCGCTCCATTATTACCTCCTTAAAACATTTCCAGAGAAAATAGTGTTTACTATTTTCTCTGGAAATGTTTTGAGAAAACAATAACATAAACACTATTTTGAAACGCATCATCATTATCATGTAAAAAAACACTAGTTGTTTGTTGGGTGCACATGCAAAGAAGAGAGTGGTTCTGATCTGTAATATAATGGGGTAGGTGGTGGCGGTTTCGGTGAACTGAAGACAATGGATCTAAGGAAGTGAAATGAGAGTCCAAAGATAATGTAAAGTGAGAGAGAATGGACAGATCGCAGCAATAAGTTTTTGAGAAAGGTGAAAGAGAGACACACGTAGAGATAGAAAGGTAGGAAGTGGAAAAGCTCAAGAGAGAAGAGTGGACGCAAAAAAATAAAAGCAAGCTCTCTTGTCAAATCACAACTTTCACATTAGGTGAAATGAGGACTGACAAAAGCAATTAATGGCTCTGATCTCTGATCAACAGAACAGTAGTATCTCTCTCCTATTCCCCAAATAAACTTTAGTCTCATACTACCATCCTTATAAACAAGAGAATACATCGATATCAGGAGCAAGGGACTCTCTCTGTAGGGAAAAAGCGAAAGACTATGCATGACACCACAGATTATAAACTACAGAATAGGTGAATGAATGATACAGGGCTACACAGCACAGCTAGATAGTTTTAATATAATAATCAATGGAGTTATAGCAGCAGGGATTTTAACTACAATTGTTTAAAATTAAAAAAAAATGATATACTATTTAATATGTTTAGAATTTAAAAAAAATAATAATAATATTCTTCATCTTCAATCTTTATTAATAATTTGATAATATCACACTATCATTTTTGGAAAGAAAAAAGATTCAAAATTCCATAAGAAGCCAAGTTTTTGAGAAAGGTGAAAGAGAGAGACACGTATAGAAAGGTAGGAAGTGGAAAAGCTCAAGAGAGATGCAAGGAACCAAATAAAGCTCTCTTGTCAAATCACAAATTAGGTGCTCTGAGGATCTGACTCTGATTCTGATCTCTGATCAATAGAACAGTAGTCTAGCATCTCTCCTATTCCCCAAATAAAGTAACACAAACAGCGCAATTAAACTTCAATCTTATTAAGAAATTTTTCAAATTCATTTATTTATTTATTTTCTTCTCTTTAAATTAATCACACACTAAACTTAAACAACTATTAATTAACTTCCTCTTATATACATGCATGTCTTTAAAAGCAGAGGTAAAAAGTAATAATACTGAGTGAACCGAAACAGAGCTTCTAAGATTCATTCAGTTATATATAAGAAACTTAAAACTACAAACAAAAGTAATAATACAGACAGATACAATGAATGAACCATCATAGAGCACAAACAAATATACATACATGACACGTACAGTATTAATAATGAGGATTTAAGAAAAATAAAGGTATGGCATGGTATGGAGGGGAAGTTACCTTATCCTCAGCATTCAGCAGCAAGTAAAGGAAGATTATTGAGAAGAATCTCAACTCAAGAGGCTCAATGTCGGGGGCCATCAAGAGGACTAGCTCAGAAATGCCTCTGTTCAGTGTCTTTTTTGAGCTGAGCTACAAAAAAAAAATGAAATACATGTTTTATGGTCGCTGAAACAAAAAAGAAAGAAAGAAAAAAAATGCAATAACACACTTAAAATAAATGGAAGAACCAGTGAAATGAAATGAAAGCAGAGGCGAAAGAAAGTTCCTTTCTTGTGAGTTGAGCTGCTGCTTGTAGTTGGTAGCTTATCTTGTTGAACAAGATCTTCAACAGTATTGTTATTGTGAGTTGAGTTGAGCATCGGCCAAAGGTAACCACCATTTTTGTGATTTGATTGAAAGAAAGAAAGAAAACTTGAAGAAGAACATTCATTCAAGTCAGATTCAATGAATCGTTTGTTTAGAAGGAAGAGAAGATAACGAAAAGAAAAGGTAACCAACCATTTTTGTGATTTGATTGAAGGGTGAGAAGAAAAGAGAAGAGGGGGCTTAGGGGTTTTCTTTGGTGGAGAAGAGAGAGAGGGAGAAGAAAGAGAGGAATGAGTGAGTGTAATTAAATTAAATCCCGCCCAATTAAATTACATTTTTTACGTTTAAGCTAGATGCCAGTGAAAATTAAAATTAAACAATGAAAACATATATGTACGAGTAAACAAGACAATACATCGATATCAGTAGCAAGGACTCTCTTTGGGGGAAAAGATACAAGGATTATAGACTACAGAATAGGTGAATGAATGATACAGTGCTACACAGCACAGCTAGATAATTTTAATATAATAACACTATCATTTTTTGGAAACAAAAAAAGCTTCAAAATTCCCTAAGAAGCCAAGATTTTGAGAAAGGTAGGAGCTCAGGAGAGAAGCAAGGAAGCAAAAAAAAGAAGAAGTGCGCAATTAATAACCAATAAAGCTCTCTTGTCAAATCACAACATTAGGTGCTCTGAGCATCTGACTCTGATCTTCGATCAACAGAACAGTAGTCTAGCATCTCTCCTATTCCCTAAATAAAGTAACACAAACAGCGCAATTAAACTTCAATCTTATTAAGAAATTTTTCGAATCCATTTATTTATTTATTTTCTTCTCTTTAAATTAATCACACACTAAACTTAAACAACTATTAAGCTCCTCTTATATACTTTTTAAAAGCAGAGGCAAAGTAATAATACTGAGTGAACTGAAACTGAGCTTCTAAGATTCATTCAGTTATAAAAAACTTATCACTACAAACAAAAGTAACAATACAGATACAATGAATAAACCATAGACTATAGAGCACAAACAAATACATGACGTACAGTATTAATAATGAGGATTTAAGAAAAAATAAAGGTATGGTATGGTATGGAGGGGAAGTTACCTTATCCTCAGCATTCAGCAGCAAGTAAAGGAAGATTATTGAGAAGAATCTCAACTCAAGAGGCTCAATGTCGGGGGCCATCAAGAGGACTAGCTCAGAAATGCCTCTGTTCAGTGTCTTTTTTGAGCTGAGCTACAAAAAAAAAAAAAAATGAAATACATGTTTTATGGTCGCTGAAACAAAAAAGAAAGAAAGAAAAAAAATGCAATAACACACTTAAAATAAATGGAAGAACCAGTGAAATGAAATGAAAGCAGAGGCGAAAGAAAGTTCCTTTCCTGTGAGTTGAGCTGCTGCTTGTAGTTGGTAGCTTATCTTGTTGAACAAGATCTTCAACAGTATTGTTATTGTGAGTTGAGCTGAGCATCGGCCAAAGGTAACCACCACTTTTGTGATTTGATTGAAAGAAAGAAAGAAAACTTGAAGAAGAACATTCATTCAAGTCAGATTCAATGAATCGTTTGTTTAGAAGGAAGAGAAGATAACGAAAAGAAAAGGTAACCAACCATTTTTGTGATTTGATTGAAGGGTGAGAAGAGAAGAGAAGAGGGGGCTTAGGGGTTTTCTTTGGTGGAGAAGAGAGAGAGGGAGAAGAAAGAGAGGAATGAGTGAGTGTAATTAAATTAAATCCCGCCCAATTAAATTACATTTTTTACGTTTAAGCTAGATGCCAGTGAAAATTAAAATTAAACAATGAAAACATATATGTACGAGTAAACAAGACAATACATCGATATCAGTAGCAAGGACTCTCTTTGGGGGAAAAGATACAAGGATTATAGACTACAGAATAGGTGAATGAATGATACAGTGCTACACAGCACAGCTAGATAATTTTAATATAATAACACTATCATTTTTTGGAAACAAAAAAAGCTTCAAAATTCCCTAAGAAGCCAAGATTTTGAGAAAGGTAGGAGCTCAGGAGAGAAGCAAGGAAGCAAAAAAAAGAAGAAGTGCGCAATTAATAACCAATAAAGCTCTCTTGTCAAATCACAACATTAGGTGCTCTGAGGATCTGACTCTGATCTTCGATCAACAGAACAGTAGTCTAGCATCTCTCCTATTCCCTAAATAAAGTAACACAAACAGCGCAATTAAACTTCAATCTTATTAAGAAATTTTTCAAATCCATTTTTTTATTTATTTTCTTCTCTTTAAATTAATCACACACTAAACTTAAACAACTATTAAGCTCCTCTTATATACTTTTTAAAAGCAGAGGCAAAGTAATAATACTGAGTGAACTGAAACTGAGCTTCTAAGATTCATTCAGTTATAAAAAACTTATCACTACAAACAAAAGTAACAATACAGATACAATGAATAAACCATAGACTATAGAGCACAAACAAATACATGACGTACAGTATTAATAATGAGGATTTAAGAAAAAATAAAGGTATGGTATGGTATGGTATCGGAAGTTACCTTATCCTCAGCAGCAAGTAAAGGAAGATTTTTGAGAAGAATCTCAACTCAAGAGGCTCAGACTCGGGTGCCATCAAGAGGAGAAATGCCTCTGTTCAGTGTCTTTTTTAAGCTGAGCTACAAATACAAATAAAAATACATGTTTTATGGTCGCTGATACAAAAAGAAAAAAGAAAAAAACGCAATAACACACTTAAAATAAATGGTAGAACCAACGAAATGAAATGAAATGAAATAAAAGCAGAGGCGAAAGAAAGTTCCTTTCCTGTGAGTTGAGGAGCTGCTTGTAGTCGGTAGCTTATCTTGTTGAACAAGATCTTCAACAGTATTGTTATTGTGAGTTGTGCTGAGCTTGATTGAAGAGAAGAGAAGAGAAGAGAAGGGGGCTAGGCTTAGGGTTTTTCTTTGGTGGAGAAGAGAGAGAGAGAGAGAGAGAGAGAAGAAAGAGAGGAATGAGTGAGTGTTATTAAATTAAATCCCGCCCAATTTTAGATGAAAAATCTTTGAAAATTGTAAATTGTAAATTTGTGATCTGAGATGAGACTGCATCTGCATGTTTCGGATTATGCATTGAGAGGTGAGAGAGACTAAGAGCAATGGTTGGTTATTTTGATCAGTTTTGTTTTGGCCCAATCCAATCCATCTTTAATTAATTATAATAAAACTTTAAATTATAATATTTGCGCTGAAATCAATTAATTATAGATTACCTGCTAAAAAGCGCGCGCGTGGTCAAGTGTCCAAAGCACATTACATTGATTTGCATTGGAGAGGGCCACACTTGACTTGACAATCAGACACTACACTACACTGAGTAAAAGCAATGCAATGAATGGACTTGGGTCAGGTGTTATTTTCAGCAGCATCATCTTTGTTTTGTTTTGTTTTGGGCCCAATCCAATCCAAATATCCAATCCATCTTTGTTTTGTCACTTACATACATCGAGGAGGGAGGGATTTCTTAATTCTAAATAAATAAATGTTAATTAAAATGCTAATTAATATATCTGATTCTATATCCTATACTATACTACCGTAGAAGGAGAGGAGGGGGGAATAAATTATTATTATTAACTACTCAGTGAAAGAATTAAATTATAGAACAGTTTCGGATCTTAAAAAAATTATTTAGGAAGTATCTCATAGACTTTCTTTTACATAGAGGGCCTATAAACTTATAGGCCGACCTATTTTATATTATTTATTTTAAATTAAATAAATAAATTATTATTTTAATGGTTTTGAATAATAAAATTATATTATTTTAATTATTTTCTTTAATTATTGAACGTCTTGTAGGCTTAAACAGGCTAACAAGTCTATGTCAAGACTTTTGTTTTTTAAATATACGTCATGCTAAATTTATAATTTGGGCGTGCACAAGCTAACGAATCTGGCCATGCCTAAAGTATTTTACATGTGTCTGACCTATTTAAGCTAAAGCCTATCTCTATCCAGCCTATTTACACCCCCTACTTTTAACAATGGTTTTTCGTTGTTGATTAAATGTGAGTACTATAAACATGCTTTTAACGTTGGTTGGCCCGCCCCGCCCCGCCACCAACCCGCCAAAAACGGGACAGGGCGGGTTAACCCGCCATTAAATGAACTCACCCCGTTTTATGGTGGGTTGGCGGGTCAACCCACCAACCCGTCAATTAAAAAAATAAATAATTAAAATTTAAAAATAAATTATATTTTATTAATTTTTCTAATATTATTTTATTTTATTTCACACTTCTTTTAATTTTTCTCAATCTCAATCTTAAATGTATACTAATATTTGTCAAAACATTCTTTAGGAACTCATTCGTCTCCATATAAAGATAACATTTGTCATAAATAAAATTGTTATTCTTTATTTTTTCTAAGAAGTACTAATGTAAAAAAAAAATTGGATATCACAAAAATTTAATGACAAATGAAATACTACTTAATTGTAAAATATATATATATATATTACCCGACGGGTCAACCCGTTTTGACCCACTTCTAGGCGGGGCGGGTTGAAGTGGGTTGGTGGGTTGAAAATCTCAACCCAACTCGTCCCGTTTTGGCGGGTTGACCCGCCGGGCAGTGGCGGAGCCACGTTGTGGCCTACAGTTGCCTTGGCACTGGCTTATTTAGCCACGTTCATTTAGCTACATTTGAAAAGTAGCAAATTCTGTTCAAATTTTTTGATAATTAGCCACGTTTTGGTCGTAGCCAAAGAACCGTAGCTATTTGGGCACTAGCTGAATTTTTTGGCACTTGCTAACATGTCATGCTGGCTCCGCCACTGCCGTCGTGCTCAACCCATATTGTCACCCCTAAATTTACATATAAAGTAGAGTCATCAAAACAGGTTATCTCTTCCTGTTAGGCCCTAGCTCGCACGAGTTAAGGCAAAAAATCCTACAAATAAAAAAGCCTGCATGAGCCAAAAACTTATATAATCCCACGAGATAGGGCCTGTCCACGAGCCAAAATTTCATATAAGTCAATCATTTGTCATTAATTAAAATTGTGACAGTAGCAAACAGGCATCACCAAAACCTTATCTGAAATTTCCATCCCTGATCCATCTACCGCTCCCAACTTCTACACTATATAATCAACTATAATGGAAAGAACAAAAAATCTTTACGTAATCCTCCAAGACAAGCAATCAATGAGATAAAATAAACCATGTTGTCATATAATTGAATGGAAATTGATTTCTCCGGAGAAACTATTCCCCTATTACAGACTCATAAAAATGTCTCATCCATCTTTTTTCTTTAATATAATGAGTCCCGTATATTTAATGGGTATGCAGAAGAGGAATAATTTCTTCTGCAACATGAGAAACTAGGAAAACTATTGCCACTTTGTTATTCCTCACTTTAACATAAATTCGTTACATTAATTATGCATTTGCTACTTTAGAGTAATAACCAACAAAATAGCTTTAGGCTTCTTTTCAATGGTATGAGATTCACCATTATTGCCTTTATTTTATTTAGCTGTTGATTTCATTAGCAATTTTCGTCTAGCTTCTTTCCTTTGTCATTATTTTCTATCATCCCACCATAGCGGAATGTGGTTGACCCAATTCGCAATTCAACATATAGCTATGAGTTATGAAAGTGCTTGATGAAGTTGAGGTGAAAGTAAAGGATGGGGACAGTGAATTCAGAAAATATCTCTGTCCTTTGCAGAATCTGCATCATCGAAATTCAAAACTTAGATAGAAATATAAACCATCCAAATGGAAAAATAAAAGGACGTTTGAAAAATAAACACCAAAAATGAGAAAGATCATGTGGCAGATAGTAGGGGTGTTAACGGGCCGAGCCGAGCCGAGCTTTGATCTTAACGGGCCAAGCCTGTATTTAAACGTGTCAGACTGGCCTTAGCCTGTTACCTGTTACGAATATAATATTAGCTTGTGGCCTGGTTCGTTTACAAAAAATAAAAACCTTACATTCCAATTTGTAGCCGTATTCAGCCCATTAATCATGCACTGATAAGTATTTTTTTGTAAGAAAATAATAGTTGTTTCTTTTATAATAAAAAAACATTAATATTAAAAAATCAAAATAACAACATCACCTTTACTTTATTTTACGTTGCTTTTCCTTAATTTTCTTCCACATTCTAGATTTTTTACATTAAATTTTCTTCCACATTTCTTAATATTCTAGATTTTTTACACTAGATTTGAACCCCACCAATAAATTTTCTTCCACATTTTACATTAATTTTTCTTCCACGGTCGCCGCCATAAGCATCATTATAAGCCGTGGAATCCGCATGGCTTATAAAAATAGATGATGAACATGACTTAGATCGGGGAGAAGAGATAGAGCAGAGACAGAAAACTGAGAAAAGGATGTTGAAATGATTAATATAAAAATATAAAAAATAAATAAATTTAATGTATACGGGCCAGCCTCCAAGGCTTCAAGGCCGGGCTTGGCTATGAAAGCCTGAGGCCTTTTAAATAAAAAAGCTTTTGCATGAGTATAAGTCTGGGCTTAATAATAAAAAAAGACGAGCCGAGCCGAAACGGGCCGGGCCTAAGGCCCCTGATAGGCCCTTGGCCTTATTATCACCCCTAGCGGATAGCATAAGTCCCACCACACCTAATAATTTCAATCATTTTTACCTTTCAAGAATCAAGTACTGGATTCAAGATAATTTACACTTTCAATCGCAGCCACTTTACCTTGAAGATCATCTCTGAAAATACACATGATAAAGCCCAAAAATGGTCAAATAGCCTACATAGTATACACAGCTAACCTCGTACACATGCATAATTAAAGTGAACATTCTTCTTTTCCTTTTTTTCCTAAAATACAAGTATTGCTGAGTTTTAAATGCACACCTACACGGTGTCCCATACCCTTTTATAAAATTTACACATTTTAAATTGGAAAAATTAATTGTCATTTTTTTTTGTAAACAATTAATTGTCATTTTAAATTAGATGACTTTTATTTTAGGTCTCTCTGCTTCTAATTATACAGAGGAAAGAAAATATTAAAAATCATTAAATATATATTAAAACGATATAATTTTATTTAGAATAATATAAAATCATGTCCTTTAAAATAAAAAATATTTTCCTTTTTTTTTTGTAATTAAATATTTTCCCTTTAAAATTTAAAAAAGAGGACTAAAAAAATAAATAGACAACCTTATAATTTTGAAGAAATGCTTATGATAAAATAAATAAATTTTCTCTCTTTCCACCAAACAGATCATGGATTTAAAACAACAGTTATTCAGTAATCTAGATCTATAAGCGAGCACAAATATCTAGAATTTTCTCCACCTTTCATATATATATATATATATATATATATGTATTATTAAGACATTTCTGTTTCAGAATATGGTAGTGGACTAGTGTCATCTCTATACAAGTCCATGTATCATATATATTTGTCATCTTCTTACGTCATATATGTTTTTATCAATTAGGTAGAATAATTACTCCTTTTCAAAAAATATAACAACTCTTGTTGATAATTTTTACTAAATCGTCGTGAGTTTGATTCATGTTGATGCTCCTTCGTAGGTCAATTACATGTAAGTACCACTGTAAGCACTTGCTGAAACATGTAAATAGAACAATTTTACCCCCTTTACTCTTGTCCCTTTTATGTAACCCTGCTCAATCATAATTTGAGGCTATATGATCCAAAGAGTTATCTACTCCTCTTATATAACTCAAAAACATTAACATATTGAATAATCTATGGACATTTATACTAGTAATTCACACTTCGGTATCATTCACAAAATTTTTAGAAAGCTAAATTTTCCATCCACATTAGACTCATCAGTCTTTACAAATAATCTTGTTGAATCATTCACAAAAAATGTCGATGTTGATCAGACTAATTATTAACCAAACAAGAACAATAGTGAAAATAAAAGTATAAAAATAGAAAGAATGCATGGTTACGTGACTTGTTGGTTATACAAACTCAAAGAAAACACAAATGAATGGAGGTCAATCTCAGTAGAGAACAAATCTGGGAAGCCAAAGAATTAAATTTGAATCCCATTTACAACTACATAGACAACAAATAATTGGTGTTATCAACTACATAGACAACAAATAATCCGAGTCGATCATTTGTGTAATAATCCGAGTCAATCATTTGTGTAGGATCGTAAAGATCAAAGTCAGAATCAAAGTCCAAGTCCAAGTCTTCATTTAAGATTGAGCCTATTGAGCTTAAATTGGTAAGATGTGAAACATAACTGCCATCCTGGCTTTGGTCAGCCAACCCCTGAAATGGCACAATATTACTTGTTTGCCTAGGACTAATCATCTCACCAGATGAAGAGGATATTTAAAAGGACTGACTTGCTGGGTTGCCTTAGACCTGATTCTTTTCAGTCGAAGTCTTTATTTCTGCAGCAATTAAAAAAACAAATAAAGTTCTATAAATGAAAAACTATGGTTTTATGAAATTAAAGCAGAAAGGAAAAGAAAAAAATACCTGCAGATGGCTGGCCACATGCGCCCTAGTAAGATGCTTCTCATCCTTCATCAATTGAAGAATTTTTCTAGGTACAACCTCTGCAATCAAAAGAACATACAAATGTGTCAGACTTCATTAACAATAATGCCATGACATCTACTCCAGTGCACTACAGATTAGGAAGAGTTTTTGAGAAAGCATTCAAAATAATGTTGAACAAAAAAATACAGCAATTGGAAAAATACAGCAAACATATACTTTTGCAATACAAAAAAAAACCCAGAGTTTTCACAGGAATGGAAAAAGGCATCATTGTTCCATTTTTGGCAGCGAATGGAAGACACAGTTGGGACCAATTGGGCAGCTTCCAGCTCTCATGAGACCAAATTAATCATGATCGAATTAAGGAAAATTTGAATTTTGATTTGTTCAGTTTTCGAGAGATGCCAAATAAGTATATTAGCTTACTCCAAGGAAAGGATTACTGAAATTGAGGAATACATGGGCAGTGGATTTGTTTGTTATTTGGAAATTATATATCCAAGTGGGGCTGAGACAGATGTTCGAAGAATTATGGTTGGATTCTGGGCAGTGGATGTGAAGACACTTGTGGAAATAAAGTTTGCAAAGAGAGGTGATGGAACTAGTTTTCACATTGTAATATTATTAGGATTTGATTGCTATTTCTACACAAAAATATAATAAAAGTATTGCTAAAATAAAGCAGAAACATCAATTGATTGACCAATTGTAGCAATTAATAACAATTAAGATAACAACTACTTTGCATTGTAGAGAAAGAGTGAATAACTTACTGTCAACACCCAAGTCATTAACAGCGGCCACAAAACACCGACCGATGTAGCTCTTCGGTCCAAACAACCCGAGACTGCTTTTGGGTTGCTCGGTCCTCTTGGTTAAGACCTTTCTCAAGTTCTACATGAACTTCATCCTCATCTTCTTCCATCTTCTCAGCTTTTTCATCATCTTTATCCTCATCTTCTTCCATCTTCTCAGCTTCATCCTCATCTTCATCTTCTTCCATCTTCTCAGCTTCATCCTCATTTTCATCCTCATCTTCTTCCATCTTCTCAGCTTTTTCATCATCTTCATCTTTTCCATCTCCTCAGCTTCATCCTCGTCATCTTCCATCTTTTCAGCTTTTTCATCATCTTCAACATGATGAAAAACCAACACGTTATCATTCCAATCGAAACCAACATCTAAATATTGCGAAAAAAAAACGAAAGAAAGAAAGAACCATTAATATTTAAAAAATAAATAAAATGGAAAACCCACATATCTAAATACATCCAATGTTAGTTTTGTTAAATAACACACCAACTGAAAAAACTAACAAACTCAACTAGACAAAATCAAAAAACAAAAGAACCAGTTAATAGTCCAGTAATAAGATGTCTGGGCTGACAGAAACAAAAGCACACAATCGAACATCCACTGTATTATCAAGAAAAAAAGAAACGAAATCGAAAGAAAAGAAAAGCAAGAACATAATGGAAAAGCCACACCCTCAATATTGCCAGAATAATAAAGAAAAAGAAAGAAAGAAACATATATTTCATATGGTATTGACAAAAGACAAGCCACACCCTCAATCTCTATTTTCAAGAAAAAAAAAGGAAAGGAAAGAACACAGTCGAATATCAGCAAGAAACCCACATACTCAATCTTTTCAAGCAAGAAATATCAGCATATAATCAAACATTTTCAAGAAAAAAAGAAAAGAAAAGAAAGGGTAGAAGTACCATACCTAGGTAATGACACCTTTGTAGGAGTGTTGCCAAACAATACAGGCTGGTTGGGTCATCATCTCCCATTGCATCCCATCTCCCATATTCATCCTCATCTTCTTCCATCATCTCAGCTTCATCCTCATCTTCATCCTCTTCCATCTTCTCATCTTCATCCTCATCTACTTGCATCCCATCTCCCATTGCATCCCATCTCCCATATTCATCCTCATCTTCTTCCATCATCTCAGCTTCATCCTCATCTTCATCCTCTTCCATCTTCTCAGCATCATCCGCATCTTCATCCTCTTCTACTTGCATCCCATCTCCCATTGCATCCCATCTCCCATATTCATGCTCATCTTCTTCCATCATCTCAGCTTCATCCTCATCTTCATCCTCTTCCATCTTCTCAGCTTCATCCTCTTCTACTTGCATCCTGATAACACATATTTTGTTACACTTATTTGTTACTCTTGATTAGTATTTTTAGGATTTATTTGAATAAAATAATGATTGTTAGAGTTAATTTAGGTTTTTAGTTTTTAATTGGGTTTAATTTATTTTCGTCAGAATTTTTCAGCTTTACGTTACTTCTGTATTTTGGCCATATCTCGGTTCATAGTTGTCGGATTGACTCCGTTCTTGTTGGGTTTTTCAGATAACACAGAGAGATACAATTCTTATGCAGAGCTCTAAGCCCAATTCGGACTAGAAGCTGGTCGATTTCGGACACCAAGTTGGACGCGTTTTGCTGAAGTTTTGTTTGACTATTGGGCTTGTAATTTAAATTAAAACCCAATTACTTAAGTGGCCCAAAGCCAAGTTTTATTGTTTCATTTTATTTTATTCGGTTTTTTTATTTTATGTTTGGGCTGAAGCAATGAAACCCTAGCCGTCCTGCGTGACGGCTATTTAAAGGGGACTCTAGGAAACCCTTGGGAGTCAGTTTTTACAACAGAGAAGTTCTCTCTGAGTTTTTATTCAATTGCGTTCTTCATCTTTTTTCTTCTTCTTCTTCTTTTTATTTCAATTATGTTTACCTTAGCCATGCGAGGCTAAGAACCTTTTAATCAACCTAAGGGTAATAGATTCCATGGATTGGTCTTGAGGATCTGTTTATTTCAAATCAGTTTTGTTTCCCTTCCCAACTCAGATTGATATCGTGCGATCGTGGATATTCAATCTGAGGTTCGCGATTGCAATTATGGAAAGGGATTAATCATCAGATTTGATGATTAGGTTGATTGACCCTATGACCTTAAATCAAGCGGGCTGATACTTTGCGATTGTATGAGTAGAAGCATCGTCTTTGATCAAATGCTAAGCGATCGCTTAGAGAGGGTTGTCAATTGGAAATAAGGATTCTGATTCGATTGACAAATCAATCACGATTCTGATATCTTCTTATCCGAGGAAAGACGTCCATGGAACCCAAACCTTAGGTTGGTTATTTTTAATTACAAATTTTTATTCCAAATTTATATTCTGCCTCTTTAATTATTGAATCAAAATCTAAAACCAACCCTAAAGAATTAATTTTTAATTTGCGCGAGTTCGACAGCTCGTGTCAAATTTGGCGCCGTTGCCGG
>NW_026895161.1:0-14396 GCF_033153095.1 Gastrolobium bilobum | reverse complement strand
ATTAGACAAATTAATAAAATATAATTTATTTTCAAATTTTAATTATTTCTACTTTTTAATTGACGGGTTGGTGAGTTGCATCCCGCCAACCCACCATAAAACGGGGTGAGTGTTTTTGGCGGGTTGGTGGCGGGGCGGGGCGGGCCAACCAACGTTAAAAGCATGTTTATAGTACTCACATTTAATCAACAACGAAAAACCATTGTTAAAAGTAGGGGGGTGTAAATAGGTTGGATAGAGATAGGCTTTAGCTTAAATAGGTCAGACACATGTAAAATACTTTAGGCATGGCCAGATTCGTTAGCTTGTGCACGCCCAAATTATAAATTTAGCATGACGTATATTTAAAAAACAAAAGTCTTGACATAGACTTGTTAGCCTGTATAAGCCTACAAGACGTTCAATAATTAAAGAAAATAATTAAATAATATAATTTTATTATTCAAAACCATTAAAAGAATAATTTATTTATTTAATTTAAAATAAATAATATAAAATAGGTCGGCCTATAAGTTTATAGGCCCTCTATGTAAAAGAAAGTCTATGAGATACTTTCTAAATAATTTTTTTAAGATCCGAAACTGTTCTATAATTTAATTCTTTCATTGAGTAGTTGTTAATAATAATTTATTCTCCTCTCCTCTCCTTCTACGGTAGTATAGTATAGGATATAGAATCAGATATATTAATTAGCATTTTAATTAACATTTATTTATTTAGAATTAAGAAATCCCTCCCTCCTCGATGTATGTAAGTGACAAAACAAAGATGGATTGGATATTTGGATTGGATTGGGCCAAAAACAAAACAAAACAAAGATGATGCTGCTGAAAATAACACCCGACCCAAGTCCATTCATTGCATTGCTTTTACTCAGTGTAGTGTAGTGTCTGATTGTCAAGTCAAGTGTGGCCCTATCCAATGCAAATCAATGTAATGTGCTTTGGACACTTGACCACGCGCGCGCTTTTTAGCAGGTAATCTATAATAATTTGATTTCAGCACAAATATTAAAATTTAAAGTTTTATTATAATTAATTAAAGATGGATTGGATTGGGCCAAAACAAAACTGATCAAAATAACCAACCATTGCTCTTAGTCTCTCTCACCTCTCAATGCATAATCCGAAACATACAGATGCAGTCTCATCTCAGATCACAAAAATTTACAATTTACAATTTTCAAAGATTTTTCATCTAAAATTGGGCGGGATTTAATTTAATAACACTCACTCATTCCTCTCTTTCTTCTCTCTCTCTCTCTCTCTCTCTCTCTCTCAATCAAGCTCAGCTCAACACACAAAAACAATACTGTTGAAGATCTTGTTCAACTAGCCCAACTACAAGCAGCTCCTCCTTTCTTTCGCCTCTGCTTTTATTTCATTTCATTTCTCGTTGGTTCTAATTTATTTTAAGTGTGTTATTGCGTTTTTTTCAGCGACCATAAAACTCACAATAACAATTTCTCCTCTTGATGGCACCCGACTCTGAGCCTCTGAAGATTCTTCTCAACAATCTTCCCTTTAACTGCTGAAGAGGTAACTTCCGATACCATACCATACCTTTATTTTTTCTTAAATCCTCAGTACTTTGTTTGTGCTCTATAGTCTATGGTTTATTCATTGTATCTGTATTGTTAATTTTGTTTGTAGTGATAAGTTTTTTATAACTGAATGAATCTTAGAAGCTCAGTTTCAGTTCACTCAGTATTATTACTTTGCCTCTGCTTTTAAAAAGTATATAAGAGGAGCTTAATAGTTGTTTAAGTTTAGTGTGAGATTAATTTAAAGAGAATAAAATAAATAAAAAAATGGATTTGAAAAATTTCTTAATAAGATTGAAGTTTAATTGCGCTGTTTGTGTTACTTTATTTAGGGAATAGGAGAGATGCTAGACTACTGTTCTGTTGATCGAAGATCAGAGTCAGATCCTCAGAGCACCTAATGTTGGGATTTTGCTGTGTAGCACTGTATCATTCATTCACCTATTCTGTAGTCTATAATCCTTGTATCTTTTCCCCCAAAGAGAGTCCTTGCTACTGATATCGATGTATTCTCTTGTTTACTCGTACATATATGTTTTCATTGTTTAATTTTAATTTTCACTGGCATCTAGCTTAAACGTAAAAAATGTAATTTAATTGGGCGGGATTTAATTTAATTACACTCACTCATTCCTCTCTTTCTTCTCCCTCTCTCTCTTCTCCACCAAAGAAAAACCCTAAGCCCCCTCTTCTCTTCTCTTATCACCCTTCAATCAAATCACAAAAATGGTTGGTTACCTTTTCTTTTCGTTATCTTCTCTTCCTTCTAAACAAACGATTCATTGAATCTGACTTGAATGAATGTTCTTCTTCAAGTTTTCTTTCTTTCTTTCAATCAAATCACAAAAATGGTGGTTACCTTTGGCCGATGCTCAGCTCAACTCACAATAACAATACTGTTGAAGATCTTGTTCAACAAGATAAGCTACCAACTACAAGCAGCAGCTCAACTCACAGGAAAGGAACTTTCTTTCGCCTCTGCTTTCATTTCATTTCATTGGTTCTTCCATTTATTTTAAGTGTGTTATTGCGTTTTTTTTCTTTCTTTTTTTTTGTTTCAGCGACCATAAAACATGTATTTCTTTTTGTATTTGTAGCTCAGCTCAAAAAAGACACTGAACAGAGGCATTTCTGAGCTAGTCCTCTTGATGGCCCCCGACACTGAGCCTCTTGAGTTGAGATTCTTCTCAATAATCTTCCTTTACTTGCTGCTGAATGCTGAGGATAAGGTAACTTCCCCTCCATACCATGCCATACCTTTATTTTTTCTTAAATCCTCATTATTAATACTGTACGTGTCATGTATGTATATTTGTTTGTGCTCTATGATGGTTCATTCATTGTATCTGTCTGTATTATTACTTTTGTTTGTAGTGTTAAGTTTCTTATATATAACTGAATGAATCTTAGAAGCTCTGTTTCGGTTCACTCAGTATTATTACTTTTTGCCTCTGCTTTTAAAAACATGCATGTATATAAGAGGAGGTTAATTAATAGTTGTTTAAGTTTAGTGTGTGATTAATTTAAAGAGAAGAAAATAAATACATAAATGAATTTGAAAAATTTCTTAATAAGATTGAAGTTTAATTGCGCTGTTTGTGTTACTTTATTTGGGGAATAGGAGAGATGCTAGACTACTGTTCTGTTGATCAGAGATCAGAGTCAGAGTCAGATCCTCAGAGCACCTAATTTGTGATTTGACAAGAGAGCTTTATTTGGTTCCTTGCATCTCTCCTGAGCTTTTCCACTTCCTACCTTTCTATACGTGTCTCTCTCTTTCACCTTTCTCAAAAACTTGGCTTCTTATGGAATTTTGAATCTTTTTTCTTTCCAAAAATGATAGTGTGATATTATCAAATTATTAATAAAGATTGAAGATGAAGAATATTATTATTATTTTTTTAAAATTATAAACATATTAAATAGTATATCATTTTTTTTAATTTTAAACAATTGTAGTTAAAATCCCTGCTGCTATGACTCCATTGATTATTATATTAAAACTATCTAGCTGTGCTGTGTAGCCCTGTATCATTCATTCACCTATTCTGTAGTTTATAATCTCTGGTGTCATGCATAGTCTTTCGCTTTTTCCCTACAGAAAGAGTCCCTTGCTCCTGATATCGATGTATTCTCTTGTTTATAAGGATGGTAGTATGAGATTAAAGTTTATTTGGGGAATAGGAGAGAGATACTACTCTTCTGTTGATCAGAGATCAGAGCCATTAATTACTTTTGTCAGTCCTCATTTCACCTAATGTGGAAGTTGTGATTTGACAAGAGAGCTTGCTTTTATTTTTTTGCGTCCACTCTTCTCTCTTGAGCTTTTCCGCTTCCTACCTTTCTATCTCTACGTGTCTCTCTCTTTCACCTTTCTCAAAAACTTATTGCTGCGATCTGTCCATTCTCTCTCACTTTACATTATCTTTGGACTCTCATTTCACTTCCATAGATCCATTGTCTTCAGTTCACCGAAACCGCCACCACCTACCCCATTATATTACAGATCAGAACCACTCTCTTCTTTGCATGTGCACCCAACAAACAACTAGTGTTTTTTTACATGATAATGATGAGGCGTTTCAAAATAGTGTTTATGTTATTGTTTTCTCAAAACATTTCCAGAGAAAATAGTAAACACTATTTTCTCTGGAAATGTTTTAAGGAGGTAATAATGGAGCGGAGCAGAACCAAATATACCAAGGCCCTGCCAGTGTTCTGTGGTGTAGATCCCTCAGAAGTATTTCATCAAACAACTGAAGTAGTCACCTCTCTGGTAAGTAAGTACCTCTTCTTCATTCTGTATTATGTTGTGATTGTGGGGACACAACCAATAGAACTATAAGATTGTCTTCTCTCAATCTTCTTTGCATTTCTGTTTTTTTTTTTTGGGGGGGGGGGGGGGTAAATAATGTTCATTGCATTTTAATTCTCGTTTAAGCGTCTGTTGAATTTTTTCCAAATGGTGGTATCAATAACCAAAGTTTCTTTAAAGTCATCTAGATTAAGGTCTTTGTAAATGCTTCTTCTCAAGCTTTCTTCTGTTACTCTTGTTTAAAAGATGTTAGCATTTAGTAAAGCCAATTTTTTAATAAATATTATTATGATTATATTTATTTTAGTGTGAATCGCGGGTTTTTCTCAACCCAATCATGTCTCATATTTTTAATAATTAAAATGAATTTTATTTCCTTAAAATTATAATATATATTTCTCAGCTGTCCATCCACACATATATTTTTTAATATGTATATACATTAGCTAATATAAATTAGTAAATATAATAAATTTTAAGAGTAGCTAAATTAGAACTTCAGAGGGACGAAAATAACTTACGAGTTAAGAGTTAAGAGAATACAACGGTCATCATAGTTTTGCCGCCAAAAAATATAAATTAAAAATTTTCTTTCTCTCTTTTCACTCTTCTTAAGGTTTTCTTAGGGTTTCTTTCTCTGTTTTCTTAAGGTTTTCTTAGGGTTTCTTTCTCTGTTTTCACTCCTTCTTAAAGTTTTCTTGGTTTCTTTGGGCTACCTAGTTTCTTTCTCTTGTTCTTGCTTGTTTCTTTCTCTTGTTCTTGGATTGTTTTATCAAGACAATGGAATTGGTGAATATGGGAGATGGGATGCAAGTAGATGATGACCCAACCAGCCTGTATTGTTTGGCAACACTCTTACAAAGGTGTCAATACCTAGGTATGTTACTTCTGCCCTTTCTTTTCTTCTCTTTTCTTTTCTTTTTTTCTTGAAAATGTTTGATTATGTGCTGATATTTCTTGCTTGAAAAGATTGAGTATGTGGGTTTCTTGCTGATATTTCTTGCTCATATTCGACTGTGTTCTTTTTTCTTTTCTTTTTTCTTTTCTTGAAAATACAGTATGTTTCTTTTTTCTTCTTGAAAATAGAAGATTGAGGGTGTGGCTTGTCAACAGTTGCTTGTCAATACCATATGAAATATATGTTTCTTTCTTTCTTTTTCTTTATTATTCTGGCAATATTGAGTGTGTGGCTTTTCCATTATGTTCTTGCTTTTCTTTTCTTTTGATTTCGTTTCTTTTTTTTTCTTGATAACTGTGGATGTTCGATTGTATGCTTTTGTTTCTGTCTGCCCAGACATCATATTCTTGCTGATATTTCTTGGTGATATTCGACTGTGTTCTTTTTTCTTTTCTTGAAAATACACTATGTTTTTTTTTTTTCTTGAAAATAGAAGATTGAGGGTGTGGCTTGTCAACAGTTGCTTGTCAATACCATACGAAATATATATGTTTCTTTCTTTCTTTTTCTTTATTATTCTGGAAATATTGAGGGTGTGGCTTTTCCATTATGTTCTTGCTTTTCTTTTCTTTTGATTTCGTTTTTCTTTTCTTTTTTCTTTTCTTGAAAATACAGTATGTTTCTTTTTTTTTCTTGAAAATAAAAGATTGAGGGTGTGGCTTGTCAACAGTTGCTTGTCAATACCATATGAAATATATGTTTCTTTCTTTCTTTTTCTTTATTATTCTGGCAATATTGAGGGTGTGGCTTTTCCATTATGTTCTTGCTTTTCTTTTCTTTTGATTTCGTTTTTCTTTTCTTTTTTCTTTTCTTGAAAATACAGTATGTTTCTTTTTTTTTCTTGAAAATAGAAGATTGAGGGTGTGGCTTGTCAACAGTGCTTGTCAATACCATACGAAATATATATGTTTCTTTCTTTCTTTTTCTTTATTATTCTGGCAATATTGAGTGTGTGGCTTTTCCATTATGTTCTTGCTTTTCTTTTCTTTTGATTTCGTTTCTTTTTTTTCTTGATAACTGTGGATGTTCGATTGTATGCTTTTGTTTCTGTCTGCGCAGACATCATATTCTTGCTGATATTTCTTGCTGATATTCGACTGTGTTCTTTTTTCTTTTCTTTTTTCTTTTCTTGAAAATACACTATGTTTCTTTTTTTTTCTTGAAAATAGAAGATTGAGGGTGTGGCTTGTCAACAGTTGCTTGTCAATACCATACGAAATATATATGTTTCTTTCTTTCTTTTTCTTTATTATTCTGGCAATATTGAGGGTGTGGCTTTTCCATTATGTTCTTGCTTTTCTTTTCTTTTGATTTCGTTTTTCTTTTCTTTTTCTTTTCTTGAAAATACAGTATGTTTCTTTTTTTTTTCTTGAAAATAAAAGATTGAGGGTGTGGCTTGTCAACAGTTGCTTGTCAATACCATATGAAATATATGTTTCTTTCTTTCTTTTTCTTTATTATTCTGGCAATATTGAGGGTGTGGCTTTTCCATTATGTTCTTGCTTTTCTTTTCTTTTGATTTCGTTTCTTTTTTTTTCTTGAAAACTGTGGATGTTCGATTGTATGCTTTTGTTTCTGTCTGCCCAGACATCATATTACTGGACTATTAACTGGTTTTTTTGTTTTTTAATTTTGTAAATTTGATTTTGTCTAGTTGAGTTTGTTAATTTTTTCAGTTGGTGTTTTATTTAACAAAACTAACATTGGATATATTTAGATATGTGGGTTTTCTATTTTATTTATTTTTTAAATATCTATGGTTTCGATTGGAATGATAACATGTTGGTTTTTCATCATGTTGAAGATGATGAAAAAGCTGAGAAGATGGAAGAGGATGAAGATGAGGATGAAGCTGAGATGATGGAAGAAGATGAGGATGAATATGGGAGATGGGATGCAATGGGAGATGGGATGCAAGTAGAAGAGGATGAAGCTGAGAAGATGGAAGAGGATGAAGATGAGGATGAAGCTGAGACGATGGAAGAAGATGAGGATGAATATGGGAGATGGGATGCAATGGGAGATGAGATGCAAGTAGATGAGGATGAAGATGAGAAGATGGAAGAGGATGAAGATGAGGATGAAGCTGAGATGATGGAAGAAGATGAGGATGAATATGGGAGATGGGATGCAATGGGAGATGGGATGCAAGTAGATGAGGATGAAGATGAGAAGATGGAAGAGGATGAAGATGAGGATGAAGCTGAGATGATGGAAGAAGATGAGGATGAATATGGGAGATGGGATGGAATGGGAGATGGGATGCAATGGGAGATAGGATGCAATGGGAGATGGGATGCAATGGGAGATAGGATGCAAAGGTGTCATTACCTAGGTATGGTACTTCTGCCCTTTCTTTTCTTTTCTTTTCTTTTCTTTTTTTCTTGAAAATGTTTGATTATATGCTGATATTTCTTGCTTGAAAAGATTGAGTATGTGGGTTTCTTGCTGATATTCGACTGTGTTCTTTCCTTTCCTTTTTTTTTCTTGAAAATAGAGATTGAGGGTGTGGCTTGTCTTTTGTCAATACCATATGAAATATATGTTTCTTTCTTTCTTTTTCTTTATTATTCTGGCAATATTGAGGGTGTGGCTTTTCCATTATGTTCTTGCTTTTCTTTTCTTTCGATTTCGTTTCTTTTTTTCTTGATAATACAGTGGATGTTCGATTGTGTGCTTTTGTTTCTGTCAGCCCAGACATCTTATTACTGGACTATTAACTGGTTCTTTTGTTTTTTGATTTTGTCTAGTTGAGTTTGTTAGTTTTTTCAGTTGGTGTGTTATTTAACAAAACTAACATTGGATGTATTTAGATATGTGGGTTTTCCATTTTATTTATTTTTTAAATATTAATGGTTCTTTCTTTCTTTCGTTTTTTTTTCGCAATATTTAGATGTTGGTTTCGATTGGAATGATAACGTGTTGGTTTTTCATCATGTTGAAGATGATGAAAAAGCTGAAAAGATGGAAGATGACGAGGATGAAGCTGAGGAGATGGAAAAGATGAAGATGATGAAAAAGCTGAGAAGATGGAAGAAGATGAGGATGAAAATGAGGATGAAGCTGAGAAGATGGAAGAAGATGAAGATGAGGATGAAGCTGAGAAGATGGAAGAAGATGAGGATAAAGATGATGAAAAAGCTGAGAAGATGGAAGAAGATGAGGATGAAGTTCATGTAGAACTTGAGAAAGGTCTTAACCAAGAGGACCGAGCAACCCAAAAGCAGTCTCGGGTTGTTTGGACCGAAGAGCTACATCGGTCGGTGTTTTGTGGCCGCTGTTAATGACTTGGGTGTTGACAGTAAGTTATTCACTCTTTCTCTACAATGCAAAGTAGTTGTTATCTTAATTGTTATTAATTGCTACAATTGGTCAATCAATTGATGTTTCTGCTTTATTTTAGCAATACTTTTATTATATTTTTGTGTAGAAATAGCAATCAAATCCTAATAATATTACAATGTGAAAACTAGTTCCATCACCTCTCTTTGCAAACTTTATTTCCACAAGTGTCTTCACATCCACTGCCCAGAATCCAACCATAATTCTTCGAACATCTGTCTCAGCCCCACTTGGATATATAATTTCTGTCAAATAACACAAAAAAAAAAATGGCTTCTCCGTTGTTAATACCAGTGTGCATTTCCAAATAACAAACAAATCCACTGCCCATGTATTCCTCTATTTCAGTAATCCTTTCCTTGGAGTAAGCTAATATACTTATTTGGCATCTCTCGAAAACTGAACAAATCAAAATTCAAATTTTCCTTAATTCGATCATGATTAATTTGGTCTCATGAGAGCTGGAAGCTGCCCAATTGGTCCCAACTGTGTCTTCCATTCGCTGCCAAAAATGGAACAATGATGCCTTTTTCCATTCCTGTGAAAACTCTGGGTTTTTTTTTGTATTGCAAAAGTATATGTTTGCTGTATTTTTCCAATTGCTGTATTTTTTTGTTCAACATTATTTTGAATGCTTTCTCAAATACTCTTCCTAATATGTAGTGCACTGGAGTAGATGTCATGGCATTATTGTTAATGAAGTCTGACACATTTGTATGTTCTTTTGATTGCAGAGGTTGTACCTAGAAAAATTCTTCAATTGATGAAGGCTGAGAAGCATCTTACTAGGGCGCATGTGGCCAGCCATCTGCAGGTATTTTTTTCTTTTCCTTTCTGCTTTAATTTCATAAAACCATAGTTTTTCATTTATAGAACTTTATTTGTTTTTTTAATTGCTGCAGAAATAAAGACTTCGACTGAAAAGAATCAGGTCTAAGGCAACCCAGCAAGTCAGTCCTTTTAAATATCCTCTTCATCTGGTGAGATGATTCGTAGGCAAACAAGTAATATTGTGCCATTTCAGGGGTTGGCTGACCAAAGCCAGGATGGCAGTTATGCTTCACATCTTACCAATTTAAGCTCAATAGGCTCAATCTTAAATGAAGACTTGGACTTGGACTTTGATTCTGACTTTGATCTTTATGATCCTACACAAATGATTGACTCGGATTATTACACAAATGATTGACTCGGATTATTTGTTGTCTATGTAGTTGATAACACCAATTATTTGTTGTCTATGTAGTTGTAAATGGGATTCAAATTTAATTCTTTGGCTTCCCAGATTTGTTCTCTACTGAGATTGACCTCCATTCATTTGTATTTTCTTTGAGTTTGTATAACCAACAAGTCACGTAACCATGCATTCTTTCTATTTTTATACTTTTATTTTCACTATTGTTCTTGTTTGGTTAATAATTAGTCTGATCAACATCGACATTTTTTGTGAATGATTGAACAAGATTATTTGTAAAGACTGATGAGTCTAATGTGGATGGAAAATTTAGCTTTCTAAAATTTTTGTGAATGATACCGAAGTGTCAATTACTAGTATAAATGTCCATAGATTATTCAATATGTTAATGTTTTTGAGTTATATAAGAGGAGTAGATAACTCTTTGGATCATATAGCCTCAAATTATGATTGAGCAGGGTTACATAAAAGGGACAAGAGTAAAGGAGGTAAAATTGTTCTATTTACATGTTTCAGCAAGTGCTTACAGTGGTACTTACATGTAATTGACCTATGAAGGAGCATCAACATGAATCAAACTCACGACGATTTAGTAAAAATTATCAACAAGAGTTGTTATATTTTTTGAAAAGGAGTAATTATTCTACCTAATTGATAAAAACATATATAACGTAAGAAGATGACAAATATATATGATACATGGACATGTATAGAGATGACACTAGTCCACTACCATATATGAAAGGTGGAGAAAATTCTAGATATTTGTGCTCGCTTATAGATCTAGATTACTGAATAACTGTTGTTTTAAATCCATGATCTGTTTGGTGGAAAGAGAGAAAATTTATTTATTTTATCATAAGCATTTCTTCAAAATTATAAGGTTGTCTATTTATTTTTTTAGTCCTCTTTTCTAAATTTTAAAGGGAAAATATTTAGTTACAAAAAAAAAGGGAAAATATTTTTTATTTTAAAGGACATGATTTTATATTATTCTAAATAAAATTATATCGTTTTAATATATATTTAATGATTTTTAATATTTTCTTTCCTCTGTATAATTAGAAGCAGAGAGACCTAAAATAAAAGTCATCTAATTTAAAATGACAATTAATTGTTTACAAAAAAAAATGACAATTAATTTTTCCAATTTAAAATGTGTAAATTTTATAAAAGGGTATGAGACACCGTGTAGGTGTGCATTTAAAACTCAGCAATACTTGTATTTTAGGAAAAAAAGGAAAAGAAGAAAGTTCACTTTAATTATGCATGTGTATGAGGTTAGCTGTGTATACTATGTAGGCTATTTGACCATTTTTGGGCTTTATCATGTGTATTTTCACAGATGATCTTCAAGGTAAAGTGGCTGGGATTGAAAGTGTAAATTATCTCGAATCCAGTACTTGATTCTTGAAAGGTAAAAATGATTGAAATTATTAGGTGTGGTGGGACTTATGCTATCCGCTAGGGGTGATAATAAGGCCAAGGGCCTATCAGGGGCCTTAGGCCCGACCCGTTTCGGCTCGGCTCGTCTTTTTTTATTATTAAGCCCAGACTTATACTCATGCAAAAGCTTTTTTATTTAAAAGGCCTCAGGCTTTCATAGCCAAGCCCGGCCTTGAAGCCTTGGAGGCTGGCCCGTATACATTAAATTTATTTATTTTTTATATTTTTATATTAATCATTTCAACATCCTTTTCTCAGTTTTCTGTCTCTGCTCTATCTCTTCTCCCCGATCAGTCATCGTCCCACCAACAGGTAAATGAAGTCATGTTCATCATCTATTTTTATAAGCCATGCGGATTCCACGGCTTATAATGATGCTTATGGCGGCTACCGTGGAAGAAAAATTAATGTAAAATGTGGAAGAAAATTTATTGGTGGGGTTCAAATCTAGTGTAAAAAATCTGGAATATTAAGAAATGTGGAAGAAAATTTAATGTAAAAAATCTAGAATGTGGAAGAAAATTAAGGAAAAACAACGTAAAAGAAAGTAAAGGTGATGTTGTTATTTTGATTTTTTAATATTAATGTTTTTTTATTATAAAAGAAACAACTATTATTTTCTTACAAAAAAATACATATCAGTGCATGATTAATGGGCTGAATACGGCTACAAATTGGAATGTAAGGTTTTTATTTTTAATAAATAAACAGGCCACAGGCTTGAGACAGGCTTTTATTTTTTGTAAACGAACCAGGCCACTGGCTAATATTATAAGGCCAGTCTGACACGTTTAAATACAGGCTTGGCCCGTTAAGATCAAAGCTCGGCTCGGCTCGGCCCGTTAACACCCCTACTATCTGCCACATGATCTTTCTCATTTTTGGTGTTTATTTTTCAAACGTCCTTTTATTTTTCCATTTCGATGGTTTATATTTCTATCTAAGTTTTGAATTTCAATGATGCAGATTCTGCAAAGGACAGAGATATTTTTTGAATTCACTGTCCCCATCCTTTACTTTCACCTCAACTTCATCAAGCACTTTCATAACTCATAGCTATATGTTGAATTGCGAATTGGGTCAACCACATTCCGCTATGGTGGGATGATAGAAAATAATGACAAAGGAAAGAAGCTAGACGAAAATTGTTATTGAAATCAACAGCTAAATAAAATAAAGGCAATAATGGTGAATCTCATACCATTGAAAAGAAGCCTAAAGCTATTTTGTTGGTTATTAGTCTAAAGTAGCAAATGCATAATTAATGTAACGAATTTATGTTAAAGTGAGGAATAACAAAGTGACAATAGTTTTCCTAGTTTCTCATGTTGCAGAAGAAATTATTCCTCTTCTGCATACCCATTAAATATACGGGACTCATTATATTAAAGAAAAAAGATGGATGAGACATTTTTATGAGTCTGTAATAGGGAATAGTTTCTCCGGAGAAATCAATTTCCATTCAATTATATGACAACATGGTTTATTTTATCTCATTGATTGCTTGTCTTGGAGGATTACGTAAAGATTTTTTGTTCTTTCCAGTATAGTTGATTATATAGTGTAGAAGTTGGGAGCGGTAGATGGATCAGGGATGGAAGTTTCAGATAAGGTTTTGGTGATGCTTGCTACTGTCACAATTTTAATTAATGACAAATGATTGACTTATATGAAATTTTGGCTCGTGGACAGGCCCTATCTCGTGGGATTATATAAGTTTTTGGCTCATGTAGGCTTTTTTATTTGTAGGATTTTTTGCCTTAACTCGTGCGAGCTAGGGCCTAACAGGAAGAGATAGCCTGTTTTGATGACTCTACTTTATATGTAAATTTAGGGGTGACAATATGGGTTGAGCACGACAGCAGTGGCGGAGCCAGCATGACATGTTAGCAAGTGCCAAAAAATTCAGCTAGTGCCCAAATAGCTACGGTTCTTTGGCTACGACCAAAACGTGGCTAATTTTCAAAAAATTTGAACATAATTTGCTACTTTTCAAATGTAGCTAAATGAACGTGGCTAAATAAGCCAGTGCCAAGGCAACTGTAGGCCACAACGTGGCTCCGCCACTGCCCGGCGGGTCAACCCGCCAAAACGGGACGAGTTGGGTTGAGATTTTCAACCCACCAACCCACTTCAACCCGCCCCGCCTAGAAGTGGGTCAAAACGGGTTGACCCGTCGGGTTATATATATATATATATTTTACAATTAAGTAGTATTTCATTTGTCATTTAATTTTTGTGATATCCAATTTTTTTTTTTACATTAGTACTTCTTAGAAAAAATAAAGAATAAGTTCCTAAAGAATGTTTTGACAAATATTAGTATACATTTAAGATTGAGATTGAGAAAAATTAAAAGAAGTGTGAAATAAAATAAAATAATATTAGAAAAATTAATAAAATATAATTTATTTTTAAATTTTAATTATTTATTTTTTTAATTGACGGGTTGGTGGGTTGACCCGCCAACCCACCATAAAACGGGGTGAGTTCTTATATTTAATGACGAGTACCACAAATAACGTTAAAAGCATGTTATAATAAATTTTTCCACTTGTGTGCTATCTTTTCAGGCCCACTTTATAAATTTAGCATGATTTATATTTAAAAAAAAAAGAAAAAGAAAAAATAAAAACAAGTGTTGCATTCTTATTGGAAGGACCACAAATACGGATCATAATAAATTTTTCCACTTTGTGCGATCCTTTCCCCTTTTGTGATCAAAATAACCAACCATTATTTTTTTTCTCTCTCACCTCTCAATGCATAATCCGAAACATGCAGATGCAGTCTCATCTCAGATCACAAATTTACAATTTACAATTTTCAAAGATTTTTCATCTAAAATTGGGCGGGCTTTAATTTAATAACACTCACTCATTCCTTCTTTTTCTTCTCTCTCTCTCTCTTCTCTCTTCTTCTCCACCCAAAGAAAACCCTAAGCCTAGCCCCTTTATCTTCTCTTCAATCAAGCTCAACACAACTCACAATAACAATACTGTTGAAGATCTTGTTCAACAAGATAAGCTACCGACTACAAGCAGCTCCTCAACTCACAGGAAAGGAACTTATTTCGCCTCTGCTTTTATTTCATTTC